>NC_049997.1:9177709-9223460 GCF_000003815.2 Branchiostoma floridae
GGGACAACGTCTACGGGGACACGGTGGAGTTCACCTGTTACCCTGGTTACGATATGGTCGGGGTGTCAGCCGTCACGTGCCAGGCCACAGCCACATGGAGCGACAGCCCCCCTGTTTGCGAACGTAAGGTTTTGTGTTTTCATAAACAGAGATGGCCTGGATGCCAGACTGCCAGGACCTACACATACTACTATCAGGGTGTAATTCAGGGGGCCTGTTGTAGGCATGTTCTTGTAAGATGTAAACAAGGTTTTGACACTTGATAACAAGGAGGTTTGCGATTCTAAGTGCACATGTACAAGCATGGATATTATGATGCAAATCAAGACAGTGGTCGAGACAAAAACTCTTGAGCCTGAGCCCTTATGCCCACTCTTGAGCCTTTGACTTTATGCCCTTCTACATTTTCTATCACGTTTCGAATACAGCCGTGCCGTGCCCCACCGTGCCACCGCTGGTGAACGGTTTCCATGACGGCGGTGGCGCTACCTTCACCTACGGCGAGGTGGTGCACTTCGAGTGTGATATAGGATTCCACATTTGGGGCTCGACCTTACGTAGCTGCCAGGCTGATAGGACCTGGAGCGGATGTTTCCCAACGTGCATCGGTAAGAGATTCAGAAGACAAGAAATCGAAAAACATGTAGATTAAGGTTATACATTCATAATCAGATATAGCAAATAGCAGTCATTCAAGGGCAACTGAATCTTATCCAATATCTACAGTCTTGAGTAACTGCTTTTTAGCGCATACACTAAGTTAGAGCTGTTGTGAATGTCTTGTTTTGTTCATTGTTGTGAGTATGTCTCGCTGATTCTATCTATGAGTTATCCCACTGGCAACAAAGCCAAAAAAATTGAAGGTAGGAAATGAGATCATAAAGCACTTCCTGTCAGCCTGCGGGACAACTTTGGATCCAGGCCAAATCAAATCTTTCCATCCTACCAGTCACCTGTTGCACCATCTTCCGCCTCCACCATCGAGACAAACTAACACAATACATCCTGTTTACGGACAATAGCGAACCCATTGATACTAAAGCTATCACTTCACCTGTATGGTATACACTCTTCACAAACATGTCTTAAAATACATGTTTGTGGCTGATGCTATTCTGCTGGGTGTAAGCATAATGAAGACTTTTACCTTTTTTTATACATAGACATTATCGAATGCTCCGTTGGAAATGGCGGTTGCGGGCAAATTTGCACCAATCTCTTCGGAAGTTACGAGTGTTCCTGTAGGATTGGTTACACCCTGAACGTCGACGGTCATGCCTGCGATGGTGAGCATCTTCGGTCCATATCACAATTAGTTTGTGAGAAAGAAGCTATTGTTCTTTCTTTATTCCTATCTTCTTTTTCAGCCTTTCTCCATTACCCTTCGCCAAGAAGGTAGCATGAATCCGTTAATAGTTTCATCAGGTTGGTTAGATCAATTGAACAAAGTCTTCTTCGTTACACAACCTTCTTTAATTCTTCAGTTAACGTTTCGACGACCATCTGTCGCCTTCATCGTTACAAAATGAAACAAACGCTATCGGTGCTATATGAAGTACGCGAAGTCATTGCAATCTGAACTTAACCTATTTCAAGGTAACATGCATGTTTTGGGAGTCATTTGTCTCTGGGTGGTTGGGTTGCTCCTGGCGGTTTTCTGCGGTACTGCAGCAGAACTGCACCGGTTATAATATCACGTCTCCAAGACATGCTATGCTCGTGATTTTTGAGTGGTAGATAGCCCTTGTTTTATTTGAGTTACGGGCAACGGCAACGGGCAACTTGACAAAATGACAACCATTCTTTAGTTTTATAGAACTTTCTTTTCTTTACTACATTATTACAGATGTGGATGAATGTTCCAATGCTAACGGCGGCTGTGAGCAGACTTGCACCAACACCATCGGGAGTTTCCAGTGTTCCTGTGGGGTTGGATATACCCTAAACGAAGACGGGTTTTCTTGTGACGGTAGGCATATCTGAAGTTTTGTTATAGACAGTTTCCTCAAGACAGTAATGCATCCCTTGTACATGTAGATGGTGTTGACGTGACATTAGAGAAATATAGCATAGTATTGATGCGATAGTTAAAAGCATCGTCAAGGACGATTCCTAGAATTGTCACGTCGATACTATATATATTGTTTTCCTCTAATGGTGCGCTAGACCATTTGAAAAAAACTGGTCATCTGATGTTGTGTTATATTTTCTGTTCTGTTTAGTACGCAAGTCAAATGTTTGTGTGAATGTTGTACCTCTGTTTTATTACTTGATACTCGATGAGGTTTTCTCAACTATTCGTCGAGTGGCTTCTGTTTTTCCTCTAGTAAATTGTTTTTAATTTGTTTTTGATTGGATTTGGCTTCGAAGGAAATAATTCGCTTTGGGACCAGATGATGGCGGGTCACAGTTTAATTCATGGTTCAAATTGAACTTATTTTTATCCGTTTTCAGCCGCACAGTGTCCGCAGCTGATAGCTCCTGTGAACGGCGCACATTCGGGCGGAAGCTCCTACCCAGACGTGGTGCAGTTCACGTGTGACACGGGATACCGCCTGGTTGGTGTGGCGAGTATCCAGTGCCTCGCTTACGGCACGTGGAGTGGCACGGTCCCAATCTGCACACGTGAGACTATTTACCTCGGAGTCCATAAAAATCAGAAAATAGATTTTAGACATGGGCATTCGTGTACGCATAGTCGTGTGTGTCTAGAAGATTCGGAAGAATTGTCTTAACATTAAACGTGTAGGGAGATCTTGATGAGAACTTAAAAATGATAACTATTTTGGGGCCTTTTTATATTATTTTAATATGATAGCACTCAGTATAGCAGAACTTCCTGTATTGTACCTCGTGTTCTGGACAACCTGTGGTCACTAATTTTGGGTGATAGATGATTCTTGTTTCTTTTGTGTAAAGGGAATGTACAGGAAAGTGTCATTCCTGCTCTCGCTGATAAGTCATTCACCTATGCCGTTATTACAAATGTTTCTTTTCTCTATGTTTCAGTCGCCATGTGCCCAGTGTTAAGAGCCCCCACGGACGGTACCATGACAATGACTGGCTCCTCGTCGTACCAGGACGTGGCTGAGTTCACCTGTAACCCCGGCTACACGCTTGTGGGATCAGCAACCCTCACGTGCGGGGCACACGGAAGTTGGTCTGCACCTGCCCCCACTTGCCCAGGTTCGGCTTTTAACGGCGTCTTTCATTATAAAACAAAGAAAATCATAAGGGGCGGAGAAAATATTCTTACGCCGATGCATTCCTAGGGAACGTTTGATGACAACACCTCTCATTTTTAATATAAATATAGCAGCTAATACTAAGGACCTCTACTGATTGTGCTAGATTATACACACTGTCACAGTTGTTTTAAACATTCAAGCTTTCTGGATTTGTAAGAAAGACTAATATGTATTTGTTAATACGTCGATGTAGGTTAGACATCCAGGTAATGAGATACGCCAAAAATAGTTACTCAAGCAACTGGATATGGTTTTGAAACGGTCAGACGTTTCGGATAGAATCCACTATCCTTCGTCAGTGACACTGAAGAGATCTGGAAGAAACAGGTCTTTTATACTCTAACTATGAATGAAGACAATTTCAGATGTCCAATAGGAAAGGTTGTAAGACAATTCAGACTGAAGACAATTTGGATTCCAAAGAAAACAAAGCTAAGCCAAAGTCAAGCTGAAGACAATTTGGTATTTGTTAATGTTTTGGATACGCTTTCGTCACATATTCTTGTTGGTTTTTTTAGCCGTGCGGTGTCCGACGCTGAGGGTTCCCGCAAACGGCGCAATGACGGGCGGCAACTTCTACCGTGACGTGAAGCTCTTCACGTGTGACGTAGGGTACGACCTTGTGGGTGCATCAAGGCTTGACTGTCAAGCAGACGGCACGTGGAGTGACAATGTACCCACATGTGGAGGTAGGATATTTTACCTTACCGACAAACTTGTGGTCACTTGTGGTCTCTTCCAAATGGGTCTTTTCGTCAGGCTTATGTATCCACTGCCATTTTTGAGTTTTCGTCAGTCGTGTGGAAAGACGTCTTCTCCTCGTAATTCGTAGCGGGGTGACCATATTTTTCAAAATTTGGTTACCTTCGTTGATTTTATGGGTTCTCTTGAAATGCGTTGTGGAGAGCTTCCATGTAGGCCCTGTTCCAAGCGCGTATTCCCGTAATTTTAAGTTATATTAATGTGCAAAACTTTCTTACAACACAAAGATATTCACGGATCAAATTTTCGGCTTTTCTAGGATCAATACTGAAGTGGTCGTTGTACTCCTTTTGGCGTTGTAGCACACAGATGAGCTACCATGACCATCTTAAAGTCGTTGTTTGATTGTTTTTATGTTGACATTCCAGGGGTCAATTGTCCGATGTTAACAGCCCCTGCAGACGGTAGCATGAGTGGCGGGAACACCTACGGAGACACCGTACAGTTCAGCTGTGACACCGGGTGCCAGCGTGTCGGTCCGGCGGCTGTCACGTGCCTGGCGAGCGGCAGGTGGAGCGACAGTGTACCCACCTGTACTGGCACAAGTAAGAGTCGTTAGTTTGAAATTTGCACTGGCACAGGTAAGAGTCATGTACAAAATGTACTTCTATGTGTGAAGGTGCACTCTCACTGCACTTGCGTCAAGCTTGCGTCACTGCGGGGTTCGTTCACTGCGTCACTGTTTTGTTATTTTCTCCGCTTATTTTATAATATAGATCTTGCGTAATACGTAAAATACACAAAAAGTTAGAAATTCGTTCTTTACCTCTGAAATTTGTTAAGTATCTTTCGAACCCCACAGTGACACAAGCTTGACGCAAGTGCAGTGACAGTGCACCTTAAAAAGCCATTTATCTGAAGGGATACTCACATATAGCGTGTGTAGTCCGAAGGTTAGTGCCCCTGCCTCTGGATCAAGACGCCGAGAGTTCGAATACTGGCTGTGTGCCTTACCCAACATGCACGCTAGCGCGCGCGACGCTGTCACAGTCCATAGGATCGTGGTCCACTGCTCATTATGCTTGTCGGAAAGTGTTAGGGAAATTTCCCTGGTGCAATGAACTGGGAAACACATTTGTTTGTAAAGACCTGACAAGGTCTGATTAAGCCCTATATCGTGACCTATCGTGTTGATACAAATCGTCGCTTTTGCAGTTCTGTATGTCCTAAACGTTTGTCTTCTCTGCCACGACCAGTGGAAGATTACCTCATCTGTGCATTGAATTCATGTCAGCTAAAGATGTTCGAGTTTACTTTCAAAATCATTTACAATGGATACGTTTATGAAGGTTAGACATCCAGGTAAACAACTAGCGATGCCGAAGAAGAGTGATGGATGTCACTCAAAACGTCTGAAAGTAAATATCCGTCATTTATCCAGTTGTAGAGATTGAATTGTATTTGAACATTTACGATGGATTCTCTTGTTTTCGACCGCCAGCTGTGCCGGTACCATGCCCGATACTGACAGCCCCTGTAGACGGCACCATGAGGAGGTACACCTACTTTTACTACGACTCGAGGGACTTTCGTGAGTATCTACCCGAAGGACAGACCGGCTGTGACGCCTATAACGAAGACGTGGAGTTCACCTGCCACTCTGGCTTCGATCTTATCGGTTCGTCACACATCACCTGTCAGGCAGACGGCACCTGGAGTGATGACGTCCCCTTGTGCACAGGTAAGGCCTACGTCATATTTCCAAACCGGGGTCCGACCGGGCAGTTTCGGGGACGAAAAGTACGATATAGGCAGTAGAAGTTTATTTGCAAGTTCGTGCCCTAGGGCTAATTGCAAGTGCATGGTGTAAACAAAGTATACGTAGATATACAAGTGACAATAAAAAACACCAGACTACACAAGACGTATACAGAATAGTAGTGAGAGTTATACGTAAACATTTCTACTTTTCGTTTCCACAAACAGATGGGCCTGGTTCAGGTTTGGAAATGTAACGTTAGCCTTTAAGGCTACGATCACATTTCCATCGGTGCCCATTGGGCGACCGGGCCCCGAAGTCACATATTTGTTGGTGGACTGCTGGATACCGCGGGGTACATCTCAGTACTAGTATTAAATCAACCCGGGGCCCGGTCAAGGCCCCAAACCCCCGGTAGCCGCATGGTGTCCTACGGGGATGTAATGATATATTAATCTCCAAGCAGAGGTTGAGTCGCGTAGATATAGTAGTGGTTGGAAAAATTACACCGGCGCTCCGTAAGAGGAGCGCCGGTGCAATTTTTCCGACTACTACGCGACTCAACCTCTGTTTTTGAGATCTTCTAAGGAGGTTTTGAGATCTTCGACTTCTTGTTTTTCAGCTGCCCAGTGTCCTCAGCTGTCTCCTCCGACCAACGGTGCCATGACAGGGTTATTTACGTACCGGGGGATCTTAGAGTTCACCTGTGACACGGGCTACGATCTTGTAGGTCCCGGAAGCATCACATGCCTGGAAGATGGCACATGGAGTGACATTGCTCCCAACTGCACTAGTAAGATTTTACGTCTTTAATGTACAGAAAATCTGTGAAGGTCACAACTTTGATTTTATCCTAAGGCAAAGTATATGCATTTGTATTTGTATTACACATCTGTAGCATTGTACACAATCAAATACAAATATCGTCCATATTTAGTACAATAGTTACACTGACCAACAAACATGGATAGTTTCCAGTCTATCCCCCCACCCTCATCTATTCAACTAGACACATGCATTACTACATTATGTATATAACATAACACAATAAACTTATACTAGTTTACACAAAATCGTACTAACATAAACGTTTCATGTTTTAGTTGTACAGTGTCCACCGTTGACATCACCCACACACGGCGCGATGACAGGCAGCAACTATTACCAGGACGTGGTGCAGTTCACCTGTGATACTGGCTACACCCATGTAGGTGCGCAAAGTGTCACGTGCCAGGCGGATGCTTCCTGGAGCGACATTGAACCTGTTTGTACAGGTGAGGCTTTTGTCGGTAACATGTAAGGCTTGTTCACCTTTTTCCGCGGGGTAAGCAATATCCGCTGTTTTTTAAAACGGTCTCAATTCGCAATATTTTGAAAATAACTGCAATATTTTGAAAATAATTGCAAATTGAAACCACAGTCCGTTGACCCCTATGTATCCTGCTTTTAAAAACAGCGGATATAGGATGGGGCGCGGATAAAGGTGAACTAAGTGTTACATGCTCGGAAAAGTACAGAAAGTCGTGACTTCTAATTGCTTTCGCAGTGTATTTCTAGCCTGACTAAACCAAGCTTCTGAACCGTGTGTTACCATGGAATTGGAGGCTGTGATGTCTGGTTTCCATAGCGACAAAGCATCCTGAGCTCCTATTGGATGGATTTTTAGAGTAATAAAGAATCCTGAACTCCAATTGGTCACTCTAGGAAAGGAAATTGATCTCTCGGAAATTAATCAATAATATGGTCCGACAGCGCCAGATTGTAATACACAGGGAGCAGTCTGTATCTACCTACATTTTTTCACATTTTCCTCCGTGTTTCAGTGGTACAATGTTCACTGCTGACTCCCCCGGCAGACGGTACGATGGAGGGCGGGAATTCCTACCAGGACGTGGTGCTCTTCAGCTGTTACCCTGGTTTCGAGCTCATCGGGGCCTCAGACACAACGTGCCAGGCAGACGGTTTCTGGAGCAACAGTGTCCCCACATGTAGAAGTAAGACTATAGTAGTCTTTGACTTTCACTTAACTTAAATCCACCTTTCTGTTAGCTATTTTATGTGATCCTGTCCCATGTAGTTCAACAGAATAACGACTTGAGTAGCTATGGATGCACTTTTCGTCCGCACTGCAGCGTGACGTGTGTGTGTGTGTGTGTGTGTGTGTGTGTGTGTGTGCGTGCGTGTGTGTGTGTGTGTGTTGTGTGTGTGCGTGTGCGTGCGTGTTGGCGGACTCGAGACGTTTTGGGTCGTTTTGTATGATTTTTAATAATTCTGAAGGGGTTGGGAAAAGGTCAAGTTTGATAATGGGCCTCCTAGCCGCGAGTTATAGTTCTGTACCGAAGGTTCAAAGTTGGCGGTAAAAGTTTCCTCTAATGCCTAATTCATGATTTTTGAGTAGTGGATACGTCTTTGGTTACAAGTTATTCCTCTCCCCACGTTTCAGTCCTGGAGTGTCCGGAGCCGTTAACTCCCGAGAACGGTGCGAAGAGCGGCATGTACTTTTACTGGGACGTGGTCAGTTTCACCTGTGACACAGGGCACTACATCGTCGGTGCCGCGGACATCATGTGTCAGGCCGATACAACATGGAGCGACAATACCCCCAACTGCACAGGTATAGATTTGTATCTATTGAGCACAGGATATTTTCAAATTAGGACGCGGTCACAAAAGTTGTACTGTCGTCGAACGATTAACTTTAGGCTGTCTTGGATTCTTGTCGGTCGCATCAATTATCGTTCCTGTCCCCAAGAAAGTCTGAGACTTGCTCATACTTGTCAATAATATAAAAAAAAACTGCATAAAGAGCTATCATACACCATAGATTGTATACAATGGAATGTTGGAAAGTGATAAAAATTGAGTACAGTAGATGTAAAAATAAAGAATCTATTTTTCGGTATACCATGAGCTTATATTCAGTGTTCAACCTTCTTGACCACAAAAATTTCATAATGAAGGTAACTCTTGTGACATAAATATTTCTCTCTTTAGTGGTACAATGCCCACCACTGACGGCTCCCGTAAACGGTCACGTGACCGGGTCCAGCTCCTACCAGGACGTGAAGACCTTCACCTGTGACCCCGGCTACGATCTGGTGGGTTCTGCAGAAATGACATGCCAGGCAGACGGCACGTGGGACGGCATCTACCCGGCTTGCAAAAGTACGTATCTTCATTACCTTTGCCTTGCCAGAATGGCTAAGGTTATGTTTTGGGCTTGTGAGTCTGTGTGTGTGTCTGTCTGTCTGTTAACAGCATAACTCAAGAAGTCTTGGATGGATCCCGATAATATTTGGTAGGTGGGTAGGGGTCGGGAAAACGAAGGTCAAGTTCGATAATGGGCCCCCTAGCGGCTTGCTAAGGTACTGCAGCAGAACCTCAATTTTTGATATCTCGTGTTCTGGACATGCTGTGATCATGATTTTTGAGTGCTGTGAGTTTGGGCCCCCTAGCGGCTTTTTTGGAACTGCAGGCGCCGGTTTCCTTTCAAACTTTGGATGAGAATAACTCTACAACGTGTTGACGGATCGTCATGATTTTTGGTATGTAGATAGAATGAGTGATGACTTACATAATGGTATACTAAATATGCAAATCAGCAGCTAATTTGCATAATTAATGAGGAAAAATTATAAATCCACTACATTCCATGATAGGACTTTCAAACTTGTCACATATGTAGCTGGGAAGGAGAGAAATGTCGACAGATATCAATTATGCAAATGATGACCTCATTTGCATAATTAATGAGAAAATATGAACATGTTGACGGATCATCATGTTTTTTTGTATGTAGGTAGCGTAAGTGAAGACCTACATAACAATTATGCAAATCAACAGCTAATTTGCATAATTAATGAGGATATTTCATAAATTCACTACATTCCATGATAGGGCTTTAAAACTTGTCACATATGTAGCTGAGAAAGAGAGAAATGTCAATACATATTTATCATGCAAATGATGATCTCATTTGCATAATTAATGAGAAAATATTAACGTGTTGACGGATCGTCATGATTTTCGGCATGTAGATAGCCTAAATGAAGACTTATATAATGTGATACTTATTATGCAAGTTAACAGCTAATTTGCATAATTGATTAGGAAAAGTTCATAAATCCACTGCATTCCATTATAATACTTTCATCAAAGTTGTCACATATGTAACTGAGAAAGAGGGAAGAGAGTAAGAGGTGTATTTAAAGACTTTGAAAGAGAATAAGTCAAGAATGGATCAAAGGATCATCATGATTTTTGGTATGCTGATAGCTTAAGTAATGCTTGATACAATTTGATATCAATTAATTATAAATTGGGATCTAATTTGCATAATAAATGCCGAAATTTTATAAACCAACTCCAAGCATTTAATTATAAAGAAAATGAAATGAGTAACGCATTTGTCTACAGACATCATTCTACATAACAAACCTGGTTTATTTGGCAAAGGTGTGTGTTCGTGGAACTCTAGTTTTCGAAATAAGAAGTATAAAACTGGAACGCCATCTATGATTGAAGTTAAATCATTAATTAAACGAATTATCATCATATTCACCATATTCTTTAGTGTTATTATGATTATTAGACAGTATTGATTTTATTAGCAGTATCACTATTAGTATAATTCCTATTACTAATATTGCTGTTATACTATTATTACCTAATAAGCATTACTATCAGATGATTATTACCACCAGCAGCTACAGCTTTATCGTTATCGTTATGATTATCATTATTATTATTGTTATTATTATTGTAATTATTAGTACTGGTAGTAGTGGTAGTAGTATTATAATACCTAATAAAGCATTATCATTATGCAATAGATTATCATTTTCATTAAAACTTATTATTTTGTGCATCAGTCGCACAGTGCGATGAGCTGCTGGCGCCCGTGGAAGGAACAGTGGAAGGCTGTAACCTGTACCAGGACGAGGCGCGGTTCGGCTGTAACCCGGGGTACAACCTGGAGGGGGAAGCGGTCCTCACGTGCCAGGCGGACTCAGAGTGGGACCACCCTGCCCCGATATGCACACGTGAGTAGGATATACTGTAAATTTATTCAAGTTCGCGGGGATGTTATTTCGCGGTAGCGGGAAAAAGAACTTTTCGCGGTGGGTTTAAGTTCGCGGTAGCACCATGCACTATAGTCTCTTACTGTTATGGAAAAATGTTCGCGGTGGTTTTAAGTTCGCGGTGAAGCGGCCACCTCGAAAACTGCGAACAATAAACCACCGCGAAAGTTTCTGCATTTATAGTATCTTAAGGTTGTATCTCACCGGTGCGGCACTGCGGGATTTGTTCACTGCGGCACTGTTGTGTTAATGTTATTTTCGCCGATTTTTTTATGATTCAGATATTGCGTAGTACGTAAAAGTATGACTTAGAAGGCAACAAAATACACATAACGTAAGAAAATTCCTTTTCTATCTCTGAAATTCGTTGAGTAATCTTTCGAACCCCGCAGTGCCGCACCGGTGCCCCAAGTGCAGTGAGATAGCACCTTAAGTCACTAATTTAATTCATCACCCTGCCCCGATCTTCACGCGTGAGTATGATGTACAATACAAGCTGTTTAATTGCGCAGTCTATTACAGTAGAAGCCGCCTAATTGCACATCCTATTTGCCAGTGCATTCCGTTCAATTATCTGAATGGTGCAACAAAGCGAAGCAGGACTGCACCACCACGGGATGTAGAATTTCGTGCAATTAACAGACGGGTGCGATTATCCGTTGTGCAATTAACTAGCTTCCTCTGTAGCACAGCCTATTTGCGTGCGTATTTCGTATTTCGCAATTATCCGGATTGTGCAATAATGCGAAGCTATCCAGGAGGACCGCACTCGTTTGAGACTGGGATAAGGACAGCTGGTTTTTCCTTGCAGTTAACAGAAGTGTGCGTCTATCTGCTATGCAATTAACTGGCTTCTACTTTTTGCCTTAAGATTTATGGATTGAAATGGATACTCTTATCAAAGAGTAAGAAAAATGTTATATTTTTCAGTGGAGTCGTGTAGCGTAAGTGAATGTTTTTTGGCCAAGAAGCCAAAAATACTGGATTTAAATCCTGTCATGCTACCTATCTAGTTCTATTTAGACTGCTTTCCTCACTCAAAGTAAGGAGGTTAAAAAATGACTTTTTTCCTTAAGCAAGGTGTAGAAATGGGTACCTGATTCGGTTTGGAAGGTAAAAGGCGGTGAAAGCAGAGAGATGGGCTCCCCTGCCAATACTGTGCCCTAAAGACGTTGTCGTTGGATAACAGTCCACTGCCCCATAGGCCTGCGGTCATACAAAGGCTACGGGACTAAAATTACATTCTACATACCTACAAGCCGAAAAGCAGTTACTCAGGCAACTAGAAATGATTTTGGAAACGGTCAGACGTTTCAAATAGACATTCGGCTTCTTTCGTCAGTAACATTGAAGATTGTCGTCTTTCGTAATTGTTACTGACGAAAGACGCCGAATCTTAAACGTGAGGCCGTCTCCAAAATCATATCCAGTTGCTTGAGTAACTGCTTTTTGGCTTAACTTATTACCTGAATGTCTAATCTTCATCGACATGCATGACCTATGTTGCAGCCATGCCGTGCCCTCCACTTACGGCCCCGGCACACGGTTCCATGGCCGACGGCTCCTCGTACAAGGACGTGGTCCCGTTCTCCTGTGACACGGGGTACGAACTCAACGGCGCCTCGACCATCATGTGCCGAGACGACGGGACATGGAGCGGCGTTGTCCCCACCTGCACGTGTAAGTCTTTTTTTTCTTTAAATTCAATTACATTTTGATTAATCAAACCATACATACAAATGAGAAATAAATAGAAAACAATATCAGATACATGCAAGGCTTATTTTCTAAAATTTCGTTCCATCTTAACTCGCCAATATATGCATACAAATGAGAAAGTGATAGATAACAATAACATATACGTAAACAGATACTTAAACAGATTAAACAAATACATGATGAACAGAAATATGGACATAGACTAAGGCAACACAAATGAAAAGTGTACCGTGCCGTCAATGCCGTGAGTTCCAGGTGAAAGGGCTTTGATGGGGTGCCATCTATACCGCGCAAATGTTTTAATGTCCACTTGATATTATCCATCTAACATGTAACATGTACTTAAAAGCCGTCTCTGATCACATTTCAGTGGTGCACTGTGAGGTGAAAACAGCTCCCGCAGACGGTACAATATCGGGCGGTAACGCCTACGACGACGTGCTGCAGTTCGGCTGTATCCCAGGTTACCAGCTGGTGGGGTCACCAACCAGCAGGTGCCAGGCAGACGGTACATGGAGTCACAATGTCCCATCCTGCGCAGGTAAAGATCGTTTTCGTGCATTCATCATAACTATTACCAATTTAAAACTAAAAAAAAGTCTTGACCATTACATGATACTGGTTTGTTTCTTTCGTTTACTGATGATATATTAATCTAGAATGGCAAAATTTGTAAACAACAAATACGTAATCTTTATCTTTACATAATGTGACATAAGAAATACCACCCTGTTTATTCTTACTCAAACGCAATTATATATGGTGACCAGCCCCTCTAGCTCTGTCTTGCCACTTACTAACATTAAGTAATCAAATGCCACAAGATACCCTTGTCTTTGTCAGTAACCGCGGAGACAGCCGTCTGGTTCAGGTCATTGACCTCATCCGTTTGAAAAAAAGAAGAAGAAAAAGAACAAACAGAGTATATTTCCATGCATACCAAAAATTTCTGCTTATGAGATCTAAAAGACTGTTGTAATTTGACACCATGTTTCAGCTGTTGAATGTCCACTGCTGACGGCTCCCGATAACGGTGACATGACTGGCAACAACTTCTACACGTCCGAAGTCGGCTTCACCTGCGACTCCGGGTTCGAGCTTGTCGGAAGCTCCACCCTGACATGCCAAGCTGATGCCACATGGAGTGGGAGAGTCCCATCTTGTACAGGTAGGAAAAAAACTTTACTATTACTGATACAGACAATTAAATTGCGCCATTCAAACATTATTACAGTATGACATTACAGTTAAAATGATGACGAGAAAGATGTAGAAAGTGTATCGAGACTACGTCACTTAAATGTGGGATAAAAAAATTCAATCATTACAAGAGATAATCAAAATGTGCTATTCCAGCACTCTAATGCCATGACATGCAGGGGAAAAAATGGAAAATGTGGATATGTGGAAATGTACAAATCAAAGTGTTAGGACAAAAACTGTACTATTTACTTTTATTTTTGTCTTTCTCTGATTCCAAAAGAGAAGCCAACCCCAATTTGGCTAGATTTGTCCAACACAATTATTTGAGAAGTCTTTTGTTACAATTCTAAGCACTGTCGATTGTCTTATGTAATACGTCTCTTATGTTTTTACCGCGTACCTAAAAGTTTGGACGCAAGTCAACTCAACCTTCGCATCCTGCCAGTCACCAGATACAACTCAACCTGCGAACTAACCTAGATCCTGGACCCGGGCTAGTGTGTAAAAAGTTGAAAACACACCGATGCAAGACAAAAAAAAAATAATACCTTCGTTTTCAAGATGGTAAAGACTGGACGCGATAAAAGAAATCATTCAATAACCCAGTTTATTCTCCTGACCTGTGTTCCAGTTGTACAGTGCCCAGCGCTGACGAACCCGGAGAACGGTGTCATGACTGGATCCAACTCGTTTGGGGACGAGGTGCAGTTCACCTGTAACCCTGGGTACGAGATCTTCGGCTCCTCCACCATCACCTGTCTGGTGGACGGACAGTGGAGCATGAGCGCACCGCTCTGTACAGGTCAGATAACATGTTAACAAGCATTGCACTTAATGTCATCTGTAAACATACCGTAAAGCGTTCGTAAAGGTCGAATTATTTTCACTACAATGTACGCGTACTCTACGTTTTGGCTTAAGGATCATATTTCGAGCAGTGAAGGGTCCTTTACACATTCTTAGTCTTAGTCCTGGGTACCATCCGGGTAGTATTTAGCTCCTATGTTCGCTTCTGCTACCCGTCCGGGGAACTGTATATTCAGTCAATTTTTCTGGTGGTAACATCAGCTGATAAGCGTGTATTCCGTGTATCCACCATGTTATCATCATACATATTGTTATCTCCATGAAATATAGTTTTGGGTGTGTCTGTCTGTCCGTGTGTCCGGATTTCTGTAGTGAGCATAACTCAACAACATCTGAATGGATTACGATGATATTTGGTTTGTGGGTATGGCCCCCTTGGTATGTTTTGCACCTGCAATTAGCCCTCGGGCATGAACTTTCATTAAACATATCATCATCCTCTGCGCAGTTCTTCAGTGTCCGAACCTCATCCCCCCCATGAATGGTAAGATGGTCGGTATCAACGCCCACAGCGAGGCCGTGACGTTCACCTGCAATTCCGGGTACGAACTGTCGGGGTCGCCCGCTGTGACGTGTCAGCTGGACGATATCTGGACCGGGAGACCCCCGCTGTGTACAGGTAAAATCCAATGCACTGTAGCCTCGTATCCAGCCGTAATATAGCTCCCGAGTCTCTTCTCTCCTCTTCGCAATTACGAAGAGGAGAGAAGAGACTCGGGACGGCTGGATACCAGACTAATGCGCTGTTCTTCAATGGCACAAACAATATAACGCTAGTTCACCTTTATTCGCGGGATAATCTATATCCGTTGTTTGTTTTTTTAACATTGTACTTATTGATATCGGGTCAATAGGCGGTGGTTTCAAGCTGTTAGATTTTGAAATATTAGTATTCGAAACCATCGTCCGTCCTGTTTTTAAAAATAACGGATGTTGGTTACCAACGGATGAAGATGAGCTGGCGTTGTAACTTTTATTTTTAACATCCTCTGGTGGTCTTCTTAAATAATCAAGTCTTTGGCTTATATATCAGAATATATCACTGTTTTGGAAGTCTACACCCAGACTTTGGGTCAATGGCAGTTACTGTAGTAGATACGTATGCTTGAAGCCAGGTACTTTTTGTGGGTGTATGTGTGTGTATGATGTTGAGATGATATAATCGTATCGTTGTCTGGGCGCCTGGTCATAAATCAAACCGTTTAGTAAAAAAGTTCCAAGTTTGCTTGGCCAATTGGAGAGTGCCTTTGGATATAAGTTGTATTTTCATGGTCAGTTCTACCTCCTGCTGTTTCTGTGTCGGTATCGTCTGAAGCCCTGTCCTCTCGCTGCAGATACCATCATAGCCACTATATGCGCTATTCTAGACCATTTATGAATGAATGAATGAATGAATGAATGAATGAATGAATGAATGAATGAATGAATGAATGAATGAATGAATGAATGAATGAATGAATGAATGAATGAATGAATGAATTTATATTAAAAAGTTTGTATGTACTTAGAATAGTGTTCTTAAATGCTATTCTGTCCATGTCAAATTCCAGCAGGGCTAGCCCTAGGGTAATCGGGAAGACCTGACTGCACGTGCTGAATTGCCTGGCTACTATATAACTAATAACCTGTCGGTTTCATTTCTCAGCATTCATGTAAATGATTTACCAATGCTCTTCTAGTCATCCAATGCCCCGCGTTGTCATCCCCATCACACGGCGCCAAGGTCGGCTCGAACTACTACCGTGACGTGGTGACGTTCAGCTGCGACCGGGGGTACCAACTGGACGGGGACTTCAGCGTCAACTGTCTGGGCGACGGGACCTGGAGCGGGAGTGTTCCCGCATGTAGAGGTAAATTCGGTCCAGTCACATCAAGATTATGATTCAAGTTGAAACTTCCAAAGTGGCGTTGGCGTGGTTTAACTGTCAGAGCATCGATAACGGACTCAGAGCCAAGAGGTCCTGTGTTCGATAGTCGCCATGCCCGCTGACATTGTGCCCTTGGGAGAGGCACTTTAAACAACTTTCTCTTGCGGTGGAATGACGTGACATCTTCGACCTAAATCTTTGTTTTAGAAATATGCCCAAAACACATGGATTTGTTGCACCGATGTGCCATTCCTTTATAAGCCCATAAGAGCCGAAACATTTTTAGAACTGTCGATCCATCTCACAAGGAAAACGACTCAATGTACGAGCCGTTGCTGACGTCACACGTCCCTTTATGTCACGTGACATAGGGTTTGGGTCATTGTAACTTGAGAAAGATTAGAGGACTGATCAAAAGCTTGTTGTTAACCGCTTTACTCTATGTGTAGAATGGGCGTATGAAATCTTTGTACCTGCGGATTTCCATACGAGTCTTCGGCCCTCTCGTGATGAATGATCTTTTCCTTGTCTTGGATCGACCAGTTGTCATAGTTAACCTATGTCCACAATTTTGTTTTTGGCCGTTTCTGAAGCCAACATTGTATGTTTCAGCCATCCAGTGCCCCAGCATGACGCCCATCGCTAACGGATACCTAGTTGGCTCCAACTCCTTCCGGAATGTGGTGACGTTTCACTGTTTCCCTGGGTACGAGCTTGTTGGGGACGAGAGTCTGACGTGCCAAGCTGACCGGACGTGGAGCGGTCTAATACCAGCTTGTTCAAGTAATCCGTTTACTTATCTATTGACATAAGGTGTGATAAATATGGTATTTATTACATCATACACAATACCAGAGCTACTCAATGAATGAACTGCATAGATTTTGTACGAATCTATTCAGATTTACATAATTTACTCAGTTGCGCCAGTAACGTATTTCTCTCACTAATCTTTTATCATCGCCGTATGTTCAGGAACCGATTCCTGCAAACTTAGTAGTTTGAATCTGGCAATGTTTACAAAATGCACTGATGACATATTGACAATTACATTTATATTGAAATCCCGTTTCCACTACGTCAGCTAATCTTGAGGAGTAATTATAAATTCAGAGTGATCACCACAGTGAACGACGGTGTGCGCAACAATATTCCAATGTTTGTCTTATCAGTAACTGACAGCAACTGGAGTTCTCTTAGGAAAAAGTGGCGAAGAGTATATTTGTATGCCAGATGATTTGTGCGTTGCTAGATTATATACTACATGTCTGCACATATTTCAGTTGTGCAATGTCCTGCACAAGTCGCTGTCGAAGATAATATTTGTATGCCAGATGATTTGTGCGTTGTTGCTAGACAAATGTACTCATATTTCAGTTGTACAATGTCCTGCACAAGTCGCTCCCACCAATGGGGCCAAGGTCGGCAACAACTTTTACAACGACGTGGTATCGTTCATGTGCGTGGCGGGGTACAACCTAGATGGGGAATCCAGCGTCAGGTGCCAGGCAGACGGTACATGGACCGCGCCGACTCCAACATGCCCTGGTGAGATCATAGTGCCTGTTTTTGTTGTCAGTTCTTCCTTTTTGTTGTCTGTCTGTATTCTCCAAGCAGAGTTTGGCTAGGCTACGGCTATTTTTGACGTGTTTTAATCATTTTTATTGGGTTTCTATCTTGTGCTCTTTTCTTCATCTTTCCCGATTCATAAAGAAAAGAGCACAAAATAGAAACCCCGATAAAAACGCCTAAAACACATTAGAAAACAGCCGGAGTAAAACCTCTACTTGGATACTACTTTGTCTGCTTGTGTGCCCGAAGTTGTGTGAAGGCAGTACTAGTGTGAGTCGTTTTTACATGGTAGGCACTGAGAGGAAATTAGGCCAAAGGACTTCCAGAAAGGTCCCAGTAGAATGGGTCGAAATCTAATTTCCTAACCTTCAACGTCCTACTATATATGCATATCTGTTGCTTTTAGGAGGAAATTCACAATAACCAATCGTAATAAACCGAATTTCAGAAAAACTGAAAATTTTCAGTTGTGAGCGGCGTAAAGCTAGATTTGCCGATAGTCATTGCAGATTATTAAAACATTTATAAATACAAAAACTATATATACTTATTACAAAACGTGAAGTCAAATCACAAGTAGATCTGCATAGCTGTTTTCCTACACAGATGTTGACGAGTGTGGCACTTCCAACGCTGGTGGCTGTGAACAAAACTGCCACAACACTGACGGAAGTTACTACTGTTCCTGTAACACTGGATACAGCTTAAGTATCAACGGCATGTCTTGTAACGGTACGTGGTGAATTTCCTCTATAATGTAGATATAGGGCCGATACCGCCTGCTAGGCATTTATGATTCGTTACTTGAGTCAAGTGTCTCTAATTCACGTGATCAGACTAACTGTATCATCACTCCTGAAGAAGGTCGACGGAAGTGCGACTGAAAATTCGAGGTAAGCAAATTTTGGTGTTGTATGACAGTCTAAAATATTCAATATGGATTACATCAACACAGATGAGCTTTCTGTATCTGTATCTGTATTTATATAGCCGGTATAACCGCCGTTCGGCGTAACACACCAGCTTCGCAGGCACGCGGCGCGGCAGCAGCTGGTTATATTACACCGAACGACCCGTCACATCTAAGTCATGGCTGTTTCTTGTTCTTGTTTGAGCTGGTATAAGATAATTATCAGTCGGCACGTCGACCAGTTTATTGGTCATTTTGTACATCATGCAAAGTCTGGACATTTTCCTCCTGTCTTCAAGTGATGCCCACTGCAGATCTGTTTTCAATTTGGTAACACTAGCATCCCTGTTGTAGTTGTTTGTACAGAATCTAGCAGCTTGATTCTGTACCCTTTCCAGTTTATCTTTGTCTTTCTTTGTATATGGATCCCATACTGTTGCAGCATATTCAAGGTTAGGTCTTACTAGTGACGTGTATGCGAGTGATTTTACCCTGGCTGGACATGCCCACAAGTTACGTTTGATCACTCCCAATGTCTGTTTAGCCTTGGTTGTTATTTTGTTAACATGGACACCCCACTTTAGCCCAGTTGTTAACGTAACACCTAGGTATGGGTGGGTTTTTGTGGTTGCTAATGTCTGACCACAAAACTGGTAAGGGGACACATTTGGTGTGCGTTTGTTCGTTATATGCATGATATAGCACTTATCAGGATTGAACTGCATAAGCCATTTCCTTTGCCATTCTTCCAGGGTGTTCAGATCTTTCTGAAGAAGTTGAGAATCATTCTTTGCAGATACTTCTATATATAGCAGACAATCATCGGCGAATAACCTCACACTTGAATCTAGTTGGTCTGGCAGGTCGTTTATGTACAAGAGGAAAAGCAATGGTCCCAGGACAGTTCCTTGCGGAACTCCCGACGCTACTTTAACTGGAGCTGACGCCTTCCCTTCTACCACTACCGTTTGTTCTCTGTTCGTCAGGAAAGCCTTTAACCAGTTTAATGTAGTACCTTGAATTCCATAGTACTCCAGTTTTGATATGAGTCTGCTATGTGGGACTTTGTCGAAGGCTTTCGTGCTAAGATAATGTAGATATGTTCGACATGTTCCATTTAGACTTTTGAAAGTACATTTGTTCTCTTTAGATTGCACTTGCGAAGCTGGTGTGTTACGCCGAACGGCGGTTATGCCGGCTATATAGATACAGATTGTCAGTTGTGCATGTGTCTGTATCATAACATCCAGATTCCTTGCTAGTAAAATTTTGGGGTCGCATTTCTGAACTGGGGTCCGACCGAGCTGTTTGCGGAAATGGAAAAAAAATTTGAAATGTATATCAAGAAATGTAAACAAATTATTAACTTTGTTGTCTTTTGTATCATACGTTTCGTTACCTCAAACTTCACGACCAGGTGCCCGTTTAGAAATATCACTGGCATGACTAGCAAAGGGCAACCCCAAAACCCATCATTGTAACAAGCTAAGTATAGCAGAGAGCCGTTTCGCACAATTGCATATAAGACATCATGATGAAAGACATTAATCCTAATCTATGACTTCTTTTTAAGTTTAGAAACGATAAGAAATGTAAGATGTAAGTTAGTAACTGCGTAACGTTACTCTCACAAACAGACGTCGACGAATGCAGCTCAGCAAACGGTGACTGCGACCAAACCTGCACAAACGAAATTGGGAGTTTCCAGTGTTCCTGCTACATCGGATACCTCTTAAATGCCGACGGCTTCGGGTGTGACGGTAAAGATCTTATTGACTAATAGACATACATCGGAATTGGCACTTAAAGTATAGCTTGTACGCAGCAATGATCACTGAGAACATTGTAGTTTATACAGCCAGTTATGGTTCATAAACATAAATATATGTATACATATAAATATGTATACGTTGTAGAGAGAGGAAGAGAAACAAATAGATTATTGAGATAAGTAGATCGATAGATATGCACAGATATTGCTAACAAGATACTGTGTCGTAAGACGATGCATACTTTTTCTAAGTATTGGGAATGATGGGGATCAGATACGAAGGGGGTATGGCAGTCCCGGTAAGTAACTAAGATGGTACCCAGGCCAACACCTTTAATGGTCAGTTAGCTTTAATGGTCAGTTAGCTTTGTAGAAATAATAACTTCACATTGAATACTGTAATAGAAATATGACAATGTGGAATATTTTGTCACGTTACAGACATCGACGAGTGTGCGACCGCAAACGCAGGCTGTGCTCACACGTGTGTAAACTCAGCTGGAAGCTACCAGTGCACGTGTGACATTGGCTACGCTTTGAACGAAGATGGACATAATTGTGACGGTAGGAATTGAGTGCATTACGTTGATTTCGTATGGTAATATGTTATAGGTTTACACGCTGAATCAGTATACAGTATTTCTTGAAATTTTTGCGGTGGTTTTACTATGGCGGTTTTCCCTGTGATCGCTACACTATAAGTTTAGGTTTACCCACGCAAGTTTCCGATAGTAAAATGAAAACAATTACAAACACGTCATTTTCTCATTTCCGTGAAACAACTGATCTAAAAACATTTACAGTGTAATGTATGATACTTTTGTGAATGAATATGTTGTGATCTTCCCTTGCAGACATCGACGAATGCTCGACCGAAAACGGAGGTTGTGACCAAGGCTGCATTAACACCATCAGCAGCTTCCGCTGTCAATGTGGTTCTGGGTACTTGTTGAACACAAATGACGGGCTTACATGTGATGGTAAAACTGTCTATCCTACAATTCTTACATTTTCGTATACAGAGCTAATCTCTAGGCAGATTTACCAGCGGTGTAAGATATCTTCAAAGCTGGCTAAGGAGTATAGCTGGCCTAAGGGAGTCATCAGCAACTGGTCGCCAAACACACTACTATGCCTGCTTGACTACTCTGGCAGCTTTTAATACTATCTTAGGCTACCGTAGGATCTGTTTGGAGATTAAAGCAGAGCCACACCCGCGGCCCATACCGTACAATGCACCTTGATGTGCTCTCCTTAACCGGCCTGAGGATTTCACTTTTGCGAAAGAATCATGTTTTACCTAAACATTAAGGCGGTTTGACTGACAGCAGGTTAGAGGCCATGCCTACAGAAGTGGAAACCTGGTCGTATGGGTCAATGGTGTACATTTTTGTAGCTCTGCTTGGTAGAATTAACTCTTTACTGTAACATTGAAGTGGAGAAATTGCTCAACATGTATGGATTCTTTTTCCTCCCTTCGTTATCTCTATCTAAACGAGCTATATAATAATTGATAAGCGACACTTATTTATTTTTCTGTTACTTTTCTCTCCACAGATGTGGATGAGTGTTTGGTGGCCAATGCCAACTGTGCCCAGACTTGTACCAACCTCGTCGGAAGTTACAACTGCTCATGTATCGCCGGCTACGTCCTGAACTCTGACCTCCACGCCTGTGATGGTATTAGCATTCAATCAATCACTTATCATGGATTATTTCGTCATTGATCAATTTAGATAGGAAATAGGGTGTTTCCGATTTGAAATCAACGAATAAACGATTGTTTTCCAGACGTGAACGAGTGTTTGACAGACAACGGCGGCTGTGACCAGACCTGCCGCAATCACGTGGGAAGTCACGGCTGTTCTTGTGGGGTGGGTTATGTCCTGAGTGCCGACGGAGCTGCTTGTGACGGTAAATGGTGTTGTTGTTTAGAGGTTTTGCTTATTTTCACATGGTCAGTGAAAACTCAAGTGCTCACTATATCAGTCTCATTTCAGCTCATGTATGAGATACCTCTTACTGTGTACAGGTAGGAAAATACGTCAATGTTCTGGGCTTGAAATAATTAGTGTAAACAAAACCTTTAACTCATATATCATGTTGATTTTTTTCAGATCACTAGTGTCCATTCTCTATGTTGCCTTCCCATATTTTCCGATGCCTACTTCTTCTTCCTAGACGTCTCCTTACATTATACTTTTTGCTAGTCTCAGTGACCATACCAGTGTTTTCCTGATATATTTGTTTCAACAGACATTAATGAATGTGATACATTAAATGGCGGGTGCGACCACCAGTGCACGAACACTATCGGAAGCTTCGGGTGCTCCTGTGGAGAAGGATACACCTTGAGCGCTGATGGCCTTGCTTGTAACGGTAGGACCTTAGATTTATTTTGCTTCATTTTTTTTTAAGTATTTGTAAAACTTTATTTGTCATAGGGATAATCATAATACACGGGTAAGTACATTTTCATCATATGTAGGTGCATGGTACGTACATGATACATAGAAAATTTTCTAATAATAAACAATTTCTTTCAAACAATTAAGTAGTGGTTCTCACATAGTGTGTAGTATGTTGTGTCTTTCAGGTTATTAAACATAGGGTTATCTTTATATTTTGTCCATGACAGGAATTTGGCATACTTTACTAAAGTGAGGTACACATATGGCTTCATTCTTTCTTTAAAAAATAATCTAGTTCTAGGGCTGATATAGAATGTTTCTTCTGATGCTGTCGCTTACAGTATAACAAACATGGATACATGAGCAAGAAGAACAACCGAACAAGCGGACGAATTGATTTGTTTTTGTGTTTATCTTCACACAGACGATGACGAGTGTGCCACTGCCAATGGAGGCTGCCACCAAATCTGCACCAACTTCCCCAGCAGCTTCAACTGTTCGTGTAACGTTGGGTACGTTTTGGATATCGACAATGCTGGCTGCAATGGTAAGTGTGAAGTTAAGAGGCGATTTATTAAAATCTTTGCCATTTATGTATACCGGCATAAAACAACATGATGGACAGTCACTCCTAAAGCAACATATCGTCACCACAAACAATGTGTACTTTGTTCACCTCTAGCGTACATCATTGCATTGTCAAAATACCAGTCTCAATATCCTTCTACTGCAATATCATCTTTCTTTCTGCAAAATTATGGAGTTCTGGCATATTTTTCTCTCCCAAGTACAACCTACAAGACTTAAGTTTCAAAACCAACGCTTACCGTCATCTCCTAGCATATAGTCACCTATATCTCCCGCCAACTCATGATCAGATCAGTGCTATGCAATGTAATCACGAAGCATAACGATCCTACGGTAGCATAAGATAGTATCAAAAGCTGCCAGAGGAGTGAAGCCGGCCTAGGAGTGTTTTGACTACCCTAACTATGTGTGTACTTGTCTGTGAAATAGGCTTGCGGTAGCCAAACAAACCCCCAGGCCAACTTTCCTCCTCTGGCAGATTTTGATAATAAACGGTACCGTAGGATCTGCTGAGAGACTAATGTAATGGTCTCTTGGCCTTGCACCTAAAAAAAACCGACTCTTCTTCTACGAGAAGACATCGTCTTATTTTGCCTTTTCATTCTAGCGACATGGCATTGCTAAACGATAAACAGACTGTAATATCTACACATGATGTTTTTACAATCAGAAATGCTGCATTTCAGATGTGAACGAGTGTTGGCGCGGTAACGGCGGTTGTGAGCATAACTGTCACAACGCCCTGGGAAGCTTCTCCTGTTCCTGTCTGCCGGGGTTTCTCGACAATCCCGACGGGTTTAGGTGTGACGGTAGGTACATTGTTGCTGGTCTCATATAATCATATAAACAAATAGCCTCTTAAACTGAGCTTTAAATACTCGTAACTTCCTAAATATGTAGATAATCATGTTACATCGATGAAGGTTAGATATCAAGGCGATAAGATACGCCGAATAGCAGTTACTTCCACGACACGTAACACTGACGAAATGTGATGGATGCTACGTTAAACGTCTGACCGTTTCCAAAATCATAGTCCAATTGTTTGCATAATTGCTATCTGGCGTAGAATATCTTAGTTGAGCAGAGGTTGGTGGGGAGGCTTGCCAAAAATACGGCATATAAGGAAAAGGTCACGATTTTCCCCACCACACTCTGCTTGGAGAATACAAAAATGCGCCAGAATGCCAGTTGACTGAATCTATTCGTCTTTTTATTAATATCATATGTCTTTGTTTACGAAGATATCGATGAATGCTTGTCCGAAAACGGCGGCTGTGAGGACTTCTGCTCCAACACCCCTGGCACCTACAGCTGCTCCTGTTCCGACGGATACGCTCTGACTACGAATGGCCATAACTGTACAGGCAAGTTCATATACTGAGAAAACATAAAGAACCCAACACACTTATCGTGAAGAGTATGGGCGACCCGGTATGCTAAAGCCACCGCTAAGACTAACGTCACATTTCCAAACCGAGGACCGACCGGGCTGTTTGTGCAAACGAAAAATAGAAATGTATACGTAAAAACAAACACAATTAATACCCACGGCTATTCTCTTTACGTCTTATGAAGTTTGGTGTCTTTTATTTTTTTTGTTCCCAAAAGCTGCCCGACCGAGCCCCGGTTTGGAAATGTGACGTAGGCCTAACTGTGGCTATGCATTGCTATCAATAATGCAAAACAGACTACGGTCGGCTGCCCTACCTTATCCATGTCCCTGAAGTGCCATATACTGTATACAATTACCTTTCTCCAATTTTTGTATCGTATTCAGAGTTATAGTAACAATATTTCGTGGTTAATTTTAGATGTGGACGAGTGTACAGAATCTCCTGACATCTGCGGAGACCACGCGGTCTGTACGAACTATATCGGGCTGTTCGAGTGCGCATGTAACCAGGGTTACGTGATGACGGAAGGAGGATGCCATGGTAAGAACACAGCAAATGACACTCAGGCACATGCTCAGATTTTACTCTTTTTTATAGATTCTGTTCTCATTGGTATTTTACACGTGATGAATTCCTTTTCACTATTTTTCGATGCCATGTACACTACACTCACGTCGTCTTCTTGTCGATTCAGTACAACTACACCACCACCCCCGAATCCCCCCCCCCCTCGACAATCTCTAATTGAGTCATTTTTTAAACCCTCTGGCTCCCAATTTGTTTTAAACACCAGAGTACGATATGTCAGAACCAGACGTTCCATTGCAGTACCATAAGAAGACACCAGAGGGCTCTTTGTCAACCCAACTGACATACCAAATATCATAAAGATCCATCTACGACTTATCGATTTATGTTGTTCACAGACAGACAGACAAACACACACAGACATCAAAAACATACATATAATCATCTTGGCCAATGTCATGAGCAGTGCTTAACTGGAAGTTATGACGTTATTTGTAGACATAGACGAGTGTGCTGCACACGAGTCCCCTTGCGATCCGAACGCGTACTGCCAGAACACCATAGGATTCTTTGTCTGCATCTGCGAGGATGGTTACATCGGTGACGGGTTTACTTGTAACGGTAAGTACTAGATGCAGTGTCTACCTTTTGTCGGCGGTAGCGTTTAGTACAGCTATTGCTCTGACTAATGACTTTTGTTGCTATAAATTTGTATTTTGCTAGAAACTATTTCTGTGTTTCCGGTATATGTTATTTAAGAGCCCGCAACACCATTCAATAAACACTGATACAATGCTCTCAACAATTCGCTACAGAAATACAAACTACGACGCCCAAAGTGATCACCACATTCCCAACAACAACTGATGCACCCCAAGCGGAAACAACCCACCCTACCACAACAACAACCAGTACAGTCGCCAAGACGACCGTTAAGCAAGTGGAGGAGACCTCGACAAAGGAAGACGGCTTCTTAAATGAACTGGGCACCCATGAACTGACAACGAGAGGCTTTACGCTTGGTGGTATGGTTCACAAAAATATACCGTAGTGGTCTGCTTTCTAGTAGGAGATGTGTTTTATTTTTACGATATCAGAATATGTTACATTTGCGTAAGATTTGCGTAAGACGCATTTCGTTATACAAGCACCATTTTGAGAGCAAAGAACATAGCTTGCTAGCGAAAATTTACTTCAATGAAGTGCAAACAAACATGTCATACACTGCAGTATTAGCCTGGTATCCAGCCATATCATAGCTCCGAGTCTCTTCTGTCCTTTCCGCAAATAAGTTTGCATGTATAGTACGGCTGGATACCAGCAATATAACTCTAATATGCGCTATCGTTTTTGTATAACTCCTATTTGCATTAGTAGCTATGTGATACATAAAATTGTAAACATTACTTACTTAATATGCTGATTCAACTTCTATAAATTGCAGCACAAGCTACAACGAGCACATCATCCACTACCACATTGAGCACAGTGGCTACTACTGAACTACAAATGACAGTAAGTGTATTAAATACTACTTTTAATTACTAAAATATATTTCTGTTCACTGAACGAGCTCAAACTGATGGCGTTCTTTAATAGGCAGTTGTACGAGTGTCATACAATATCTGTCTGTCTTCATACGGAAAAGTATATCTTGGATCCTAGTCGGTGGTTGGTTCAGTCACATCTTGCTTGAAAGTCCTGCAACATTAGAATCGTACGGAAATGTGACTGCAGCGTGAGTGCAGGTTATAAAATCTGAATGAAGTGCGCAACATGCGAATGGTCGTGTTTTATTTACCTCATTGACTTGGACAGAAGGGCAAGTCAGTATTTTTTTTCTGTATGATAAATGATTAACTATTTGTCTTCAACAGAATGCGGTCACTGCATCCGTCGGCGACAACCTGAAAGACATCTGGCCGGGTTTGACAAGTTTGGTACATGACCGGGGAGAGCCGGAAGACCTGATGCAGTATCTGAGCAACAACGGAGGACACGGGAGCTGTGAGCCGTCACAGCCAACAGAGTGTGAGGTATGGGGGACAAAACATCGCGCCAGTCACTAGAATCGCAGTTGTTATGTAACCCTCGTAGGCTTAGGTCACATCTCTAAACAGAGGCCCGGCCGGACAGCTTTCGGGAGCGAAAGGAATGTTATAATAGACATCAAAATACACCAAATAGCAAAATAAGATTCATGGGCCTAATATATATATATATATATATATATATATATATATATATATATATATATATATATATATTAGGCCCATGAATCTTATATTGCTATTTGGTATTTTGCAATTTGCTATCTGATCAGCTAATGTGTTTTACGTGTTTTCAAAAGTCACTGATAGAATAATCATACTATCAGATACTCATCAGTCAAGTATGAATCATGAACCACTAAAGGTCAACGATATATTTTGTGACTTTTTAAACGTTTTATCTCCCAGTTGCTGAGTCTACCTGGGGCGCTGGAGATGGTTTTTAACCTGTCATCTACCGTGAACAGCCCGGATCAGATCAAGGTTCTAGCTGAAGCAACCGACATACTCCTAAAATCATCTCAGAAGCTCAATCTGGATGATCAAGTTAGTCACTACATTTCAAGTGCACTTTTGCCATTGGTGCTGTAATGAAATACTGCTAATACACGGTTGACCTTGCAGCAATAAACGCACTTAATGACATAGAGAAAATCCGGAATCAATAAAGGTGTAGGAAGTCTTCTGCAGAAAGTATCAAACGTACCAAACTTTATGTAATCTACCGGACTAACCATAATATATCCTAGACATTTGTTTGTGTGACAAAATTATGACTTTTAAAACCATTGTATGCCATTCAGATGACTAATGATAATTCTTTTTATATTTCGTTAGTAAATGAATATGATTTCAGGCCCAATCACTTTCGATAATCAGCTATACAAAATTCAGCTGTCTTGTTACGGAAAATTGTCACATTTTGTTTTTCACGACAAAGATAGAGAAGCCATGGATATTTCTTACACATAAAATTCATGTTCCTAACAGGTAGCGTCAGGTTACATCATCGGGAAACTGGCGAGATCCATGGGGAGGCTGTCGGGGAGTGGGGTGCGGTTTGTAGACCTGCGACCTGCTGCTTCAGGTATCGTCAAGACAGTCTGTACTTACTTATTAACTATTTCAAATATTGTTGTTACCAATGTTGCTGTTGTTGTTGTTTTTGTTATTGTTGTTGTTGCATACAAATGCGTCAGGGAGTACATACAAAATGAATATGTGATTGAAAATATTGGGAGAAATTCGAGAGCGAGACGCAGAATGATAAGTGAAAGAATAGAAATTATGATAGCTTCTTCATTAGTTGCCTAGAACCATTATGTTAAAAAAAGATATATCCATTCTGATAAAAATTAAATTTTATAGATAGTAACACATACAAGCTCTCTGTAGCATCATTCAATATCCCAGAGAACAAAAGGGCGCTCCGAAGGGCGTTTATAAGAGCTATATAGATACAGATATAGATGCATTATCAACACTAACCCCTACTTCCCGTACAGCGATAGTCGACACCGCCTCTACCCTGGTGGAAGCCGGGGTCCAGGAGCAGGTGGAGCTGGAGGACCAGTCGCACTTCCTCCCGCCCAGGAAACGGAAGCGGTACCAGGAGAAACTGGAGAAGGAAAGGAAGGAAAAGCAACAAGAACAGTGGAAACTTGTGCGTAAACTCAAACGTCTCTTTACAATTTGGAATCATAATGATTGTTTTCAATGTAGTTACGGGAAAATATTCTCCCATTGACTCCATGTATCAAAACAAACCGCCATAAGATGCCTTTTATTCCACGAACTCTAGCCCAGAAAGGTTTTTGTTTATCTAACTGCTGATGTTAATAGATTTTGAGATTTTAAATTGACATTGTCTTATGCTGCTTTTATTTTATCTTAAATCATTTAACTGTAATAACGAGTGTTGTAAAAAAAATCAATGCAACTCAGCCCCAACGAGGGCTACAAAGTTGATTGAGAAATAAAGTTTGAAGAGGACTCCAGATTCTAAAATAAGAATAGGTCGCCCTTACCTCACCTTAAATAAGCTGATTGAAACTGAAGCATGTTTATGTCACCTGATTTATATAACGTATGACGAGAATGACAAGAATGACAAGAAAACGAGTATGGTACTAGACAGATAATTGAGAAAACTCTTGGATAGGTACTACAATGATTTCAATTGTGTTTGTTGATGCAGGAGAAAGAGGTGATCTCTCAACTGATGGAGGAAGTCAACAACGTCGCCCAGGCCGTGTCCAACAGCCTTGAGGTCCCTGGGTCCACCATCCTGGGAACGAGGTCAATGCAGCTGGTGTTGGACTGGGAGTCTGGGCCCGAGAGGGGAGACGCCCCAGTGTCCATCCCGGCTGGACAAGTCAGATTTCCCGCAGAGAGAGCGCTGTCCCCTTTCGCCTCGTCTCCAGACGTCGAATGGAAGGTACGCCTTACTTTTGTTGTGGTACTGACATTGTGACAATGGTACCGCATGATAATTCTCTTATTACTATGTTGTTTCCTTCTGTCAACGAATGGATACCAACATTCCTGTCCTTGGTACTGATCACTAACACTAGGTGACAACCAATATTCCAGTCCTTTTTTACTGATCACCAACATCAAGGGATACCAACATTCCTGTCCTTGGTACTGATCACTAACACTAGGTGACAACCAATATTCCAGTCCTTTTTACTGATCACCAACATCAAGGGATACCAACATTCCTGTCCTTGGTACTGATCACTAACACTAGGTGACAACCAATATTCCAGTCCTTTTTACTGATCACCAACATCAAGGGATACCAACATTCCTGTCCTTGGTACTGATCACTAACACTTAGGAATAACCAAAATTCTTGTTGAATATCAGCACTAAAGGATAACCAAACTCCCGCCCTTGGCACTTATCGGATAACCAGCATTCCTGTCCTTGGTACTGAATATCAGCACTAATGAATACACACGCCCCCACCCCCATCCCCCCTTGGTACGTACCGGATAATCAGTATTCCTGTCCTTGGTACTGAATATCTGCACTAATGGGTTGCCAACATTCCTGATCTGATAAACATTGGCTTTCTACGACAACTTCTCATAGAAACATCGATATTTTCCAGATCACCGGTTTTAACGACAACCCGTACGTGTGGGACAGGTCGGCGGAGGACATCCACTCGTCTGTCGTGGACGTCACTCTGGAAGACTCGTTAGGAAACGAAATCCCTGTTAATGTGAGTGTACCAGTGACTTTCTTCTCTTTTTTATATTAATTATAATAAGATTTAACATGATAACAATCATGCAAAGTATAATCTTGTATGATCTCTATAGTAAAAGGTGTACACCTTACAAATGACAATGTAGTATGGAATGAGAGTAGCTTGAGTGAATTTATTATCTAAATAATTGAACAAGATAAAGACGAAACTAAACCGTACAAAATGTGTTTTTCGTCTCTTCTCACCTATCCCTTGCCTGATCTATTGACCTTCGGGCATCACAGAATATCTGACCACCAGGATTCTCCACTCTTCTCTGTTTATCATTCTTTTAACTTAATGTTTTTTTTACTTGATATCATACCTGTACATTCTCTGATATTATCCTCTATTTACCTACATCTCTTTCTCCCACGGTTCCTTGCATAACAGTGTGGCCTAGCCTTTTGTACTTTTGTTTTTGGTTTTCTTCCTTTACCTGTGGTTAGAAGTTATTCGTACTACGTAAATGTGTATCATAAACATATCTATAAAGGGTCTGACGGAGGCAATCACCATCGTGCTTCAAAACAACCCTGAAATGTTCAAAGTTAGTCATCTCGTGAACTACAAGTATTACGACAACGCCACCATGGTCCTGCGAGACTTCAAAGCTCGCGAGAACCAGACGTTCGGAATCACCCTGACGGTGCAGACCAACACCTACATCTCATCGGCCAGGATATACGGCAAGATGGGCGGAGATCCGAACGATACAGACCACGACTTTAGGTACACCAATTTCTACATGACTATATACGTCGGGATGTCCCTGTAGTTCAACCCGTAGAAGCCTCACAGTTGAGCTCCTGTTTCCATTTAGTTGGTACTTGGGAGATCACGGTTCAAATTATGGGATGGGTATTTCGGTTTGGGCTGCACCCGTCAACCATTAACAGGAAATACCCCCACTAAGTTTCTTCTTCTGTATAACGTTGCTGTTTTGCTTTTTCTACCGAGTTTGGCTTTAAAATGTGCCATAATACTATTCCAATAACACGGGAAAAGCCAGAAAGCCACACCCCCATACTCCTTGGAGTCTGTGTAATGTTACAGTTAATTCTACAGCCAATACAAACACCAGGAAATGAGCACTCTATAACATTTAACTCATAAACAATGTTTTAAATTTTCGTTCTTGTCTGTTAAGACTGACTGACAGTAGTAATGGTCTGATGCAAAAATAATTCGATTTATAGTTTCTCATCTTCTTCAGCAAGGCCAACTCCTCTAAGAGGAGCGCCGGTGTAATTTTTCCGACTACTACTATATCAACGCGACTCAACCTCTGCTTGGAGAGTAACTTTTTGCTACAAATACGTGTATAATTCACGTCTACTTTGACCACTGAATATTCCTGTACAAAGCAATACATATACGTACCCTGGTACACTGATGTTGTTCCTCTTGTGTAAATTTTAATTGTTCCATTTCATCTCATATGCAGCAAATGGTTGACGTCTGACGACTTTGACATCTCGGGTAGTGTGGGGAGCCAGACTTTCACGGCTTTCTTCTTAATCTTCGTGGGGAGGGTCAACAACGGGAGCGGGCAGTACACGCTCGGTCTGCAGATTGATGGTAAGGCTTTCCAAACATGTGCATGTGAAAACGAAAAATAGAAATGTTCACGTAAAAATTTTACACAACTAAGCCCAACGACTATTTTCTTTACGTCTTGTGTAGTTTAGTTAAAAAATATAACCCTTCTCGCGCCTGATGGCGCATAGGGCGGCGCCCATCTCTGCTTCTGTAGCCCTGGGCCACACAACGCAATCACTACAGCAGGGGGCATGTCCACTGGTAGTGGTGTGTGTTCAACTTCCATACTCTTTCCCGAATGCTGAGTGCTAAGCAAAGAAAGCAGCATGTGCCATTTTTAAAGTCTTTGGTATGACTCGGCCGGGGATCGAACTCACAACCTTCCGAATACAAGGCGAACATTCTATCCACTAGGCCATTCTTGTGTAGTTTGGTGTCTTTTATATCGTACTTTTCGTTCCCAAAAGCTGCAGGGCCGACCGGGCCTTGGGTTGGAAATGTAACGAACACGTGGTAACATAGACCATACGTGATAGGTATAAGACAGAGCTCACAAGCTATTTTGTAAACGCGGTTGTATGGCAAGTCTTATTTACTAGATATGATTTTGGTATCCTCACAATTTATCTTAGCGAGTTTGAACGCACTTATAAGATATAACTGTACCGCTCTTTTCAATTCATCACACTGATTTTAGTCTAACTTTTACAACTTTCTTGTACCATAACCTGGAACGCTTCTCATTACAGAGTGCCTGGAACATGGCTGTAACTACACCACGGACATGGTCAGCATGGGCTGCCGCTTCTGGGACACAGACGATAACGCCTGGAAGGGCGACGGCTGCCAGGTATATATGGGATGTTTTAACCGGCTTTGAACCGTCGACGCCTTGTTGTTGTACGAACTTTGTGCTTTCCGTCACTGTTCGTAGTTATTTTAATGCATTATCAATAGAATGACAGGAAGTGACTGAGAAGATGATCACAAAGCTCAGACTTGCCGTAATAGAGGGAAGTACAGATTTGAGGTGGTAAAACTAATCAATAATGACTTGATAGTCCAGGTCACGGTGTCAGTGGAAGAGGCTACTAATTTATGGGAGGGTATTGGTTTTGGTTGTGAGCTCACAGTAATATATTTTCCACATGCTGATTTACACTGTAATTCTATCATTGCTAAAGATAAGATTGTAGAAGATGTTGATTGTATGTTGACGTGTCTTTAACACATTAACGACTTTTGTTTCCTCCCAGGTCAGCCCAAAGACCACGCGGGAAGAAACCGTGTGCCTGTGTGACCACCTGACTCCGTTCGGAGTGGACATCGCGCGGGTTCCTAACTACGAGCCGTTCCACACCCGATCAGTCATCTATACAGACAGTTCTCTAACGTGTTTAGATGAATAGTATAGAGAAAAGCGTACGTTTAGGAACATGCAAAACTGATAACAGTCAAGATCAACATTGTTTGCAATAATAATCTGTGCGGTACAAAGTTTGTTCTTTATTAGTTAGGTATTGTTTGATGATGTCAGCTAAACTATTTTTACAAGAACTTAATCAATGACTGCAGTAAGAAAACGTTTCCCTTAATTTGTAGTTGTACATAGTTATATACCTTTTGATGTTTTATGGTACTATTTGCATGGTGCATGTTTACGAGTATGTCCGTTTCCATACGTGATACACATACTTAATGGACGTACTAAGTTAGTAGTGTATGAGTGTAATAACTAAGGTTAGTCCATTTGGAGAGCATTGCATGGCATTTTGGAGGCATTTTATATACTTAAGATGATATTTTGGAGGAATTGTAGATAATCTAGTCTCGTTTATTTTTAGTCTAAACCGTGAAGACAATCTTTCTGTTGTAAATAATCATTACGAAAAGAAACTACAGAGAGTAAAAATTTATGTAATGTTTTAGGTAAGGATAGTTACCTTCTTTTGTAAATGTAATGTATACGGTTTGAACTATGTAACTGACATTGAGTCGTATATTTAAAATGCATTACATCGATAAAATGACTGGCATTAAATATGGAGTGTTTATTATCTCCCTTATGACTTGGTTTACTAGAGGTTAATGTTTGAATATTACAAACTGTACTTAGTAGTAAAAAAACACCGTAATGAGTTTTCTTCTGCATGCAGTTCTGTGTTTTCAAAGTTGACCTGTCTGTCTCACACCTTACAAATGCTTGATGAAATTAAAACGAACGCCAACGGAGAATGCAGAAAAGACACATTGTGTGGCCTTAGGGCGAAGGGCGAATCACCTTACGATTAAAGCTATTATACACAACAAGTTGTTTTGTCGTGTGGATTTCAATCGTTTAGCTAATTCGAAAAAAGAACACGTAGATGTCAGCGAAGATTACCACTTCCGGTTATCTGAAAGATACTTGACAGCGCCAACTTTAGCATAAAATCATTTCTTACTCCAGACTGACTTGTTGGTTTGTTACAACATCGTCGTAACAGAACGAATAACCTCCTGACAAAAATAACAACAGTTACTGTAGACATCAGTTTGTTACACCGGTAGTCCGTCTTCTGAAACAAGACCTAATGTCTCCAAGCAGATGTTGGGGTGAAAGATCGTGATGTTTTCTGAGTGACGGCCGGGCTTCTCTGACAGTCCCTTACCCCATATAAGCAGAGGGTTGGTTGCGAAAAAGGCCAAATTTGTTAAGGAAAAACGGAAGATGTCCACAGACATCCTTAACCTACTCATTACAGACAATATATGATGTACACATGAATGTAGGTGGCGCTTCGACGGGTGGACATGATGTTTCATGGGTCCTCTCGCAGCGGTTAAAATCCGATCCTTTAATGTTAGCTAGTGTCATAAGGTCATTCTAGATGTACTTATGCATATGTCTATAGCTAGTAGTGAACGTCTACACACGTCATTCACATTTTATGAGTCGGGACTACATACCCTAGGAGAGCCCAAGCTGCAGTACCGCTTCCAGCCGTTTCCTGAAAAGTGGCTTAGACGACCGTCAAATTGCCAAATTTCGGTGTTTTGGGGAATGGGGAAATTGTGGAAGACTCGCAAAGGGGTTTAAAATTTTAAGGCTTTTTGACTTTGTTTTTGAAAATGTGACCACCTGAAGGTAAGAATGGCAATATTTGAAACATCACACAAAGAAAGCATGCATATTATGTAAATAAATGTCACGTTTCCTTTACAATTCACCAACATTACGAGTCGAATGTACATGCCCTGTAAGCTGTCATGTCCTAAAAGACTATTACATCCATATTTAACTATCTATATATTTCAAGACGTTGAACGAAACGGTATTTCTGTTTGTTCATCAATTTATCCAATATTTTAAGAAGCGAGAAGAAGTCGAACCTGTACATACTGTAACATATTACATGTACATTAGGCTTTGTATTCGCATGTAGTACCACATGTTCTTACTACACTAGCACTAGTACTTGTACAAAGATTACTTAGAACTGCCTAGAACTTTATCATTCTGATCTTTACTAGCTTGCAAGAGCCGAAACGCCCAATAAAGGTCTTCTTCATTCATTATACAGCTCCAGAGTCTGATACAGCTCCGGGCCCCCAGTTTCAAGGCCCCGGGGCGCTTACTTACATCCACGTAAGTCCGCCGCATATATTTAACATTACAGCATTTCGATATTAGAAAAATTGGATTATTTATAGTCCAAAGTGCAAATAGACAGAAATGCTGTTGCATATGTTTGACGTATGCTTGTTTCACAAAATCTGAGTGAAGTTCTAATGCTGTAAACCCTTCAGAACGGGGCAATTTCTAACTAGACAAACTCGAACACTTCTATTGGAAAATTGCAAGGATACATGTGATTGATGACCTTGTATGCCGTGTATTTGCTTATTAAATGTTTCAAATGCTGTCATTCTTACGTTTAAACGGTTGTATTTTCGAAAATAAAGGCAAACAAGCCTTAAGAATCCAACCCCTTTGCGAGCCTTTCACGATTTCCCCATTCCTGAAAAGACGGAAATTTGGCAATTTGGCGGTCGTCTAAGTTACTTTTCAGGATGCGGCCGGGAGCGGTACTGCAGATTAGGCTATGATAGGGTTTGTAGTACCTACTTTAAAACATTGAAAATGTACAAGAGATTAGGCGTAAGGTAAGTAAAAACTTTCCAAAATAGTTCCATATATCATTACATACATTTACAATGGCCTATTAGGCAATAATTGACTTCAAAAGAATAGGATTTAGGCTGCGCGCGATCGATGAATCCATGTAACAACATGTCCACTCGTCGAAGCGCCACCTACATTTATAGATACATCATGTTTTGAACATAATGAGCAAGTTAATGATGTATGTTGGCATTGTCCGTTTGCTCTTGACAACTTTGGCTGTTAAATCAACCGTTCATCTTTTTATATGTGGTAAGGGACTGTCAGAAAAGCCCGGCCATCACTCACAAAACATGACAATCTTTCACCCCAACATCTGCTTTGAGCTGGTAGGGCTGTCTTCCTCCAAAAGGCAGTCTGACAGCGTAAAATTGCTTCCGCAACGGTTCTTTCAGTAGGTAGGTTTCCTTTATTCGGAGGACGATGTAATAAAGTAGCAGAATGTCCTTTTTTTCTGTCTGAAAATCGATGCATTTGTGTTTGTAATCAAGTCAGTGAGGTCTAAGAATACTACCAGGTAATTTCGAGTATTCTCATGTTGTAGTAACTAAATATCACATTTGGGATGAAAATAGGCACCGAAAATCACTTTTATAGAAAATCCTATGCATGGGCTGAGATGATATTTCACTTGACGCTATCTAAACTCGGCACAAAAAGTTTGGAATACTAACTTTGGCTGATCATATTTCCGTTGTTTCTGCATCAATTTTGATGTGTTATATATCAATAGAAAGCGTGTGTGATTTCCTTTCATATGGTATCAAACTCCTTATGGCTATAAATTCTTGGAACGAGCACCAGGGCTACTTACGTCAGTGGGTCACGAAAAAAAAGTGCCCAAATTTCAATTTTTGTGTTCAACTCTGTATCATCCTGCTTGTATGGGTGTGGGTGTCAATGATTCAATTTACCCTTTTTTTCACGTAATCTTTGGTATACAGAGCATCCAAGTTCATCTTTAACATTTGAGAAGAGTATATGTGCCCTTTTGGCTGTTGATGACCGAATCGAGGTGTGGAGGCGGCAAGGAGAATGCCACGCTGACTGTCGCACGGATAGAGCGTAACAGCGCGTAGCGCTTGGTGGAGGCAGTGTCATGGTGTGGTGTATGTATGGCTGCCACAGGTAAAACGAAGTTCACCCTCATCCCAGACAAGACAACCTCAATGCTGTGAGATACAGGGACACCATTCTCCATGCAGTCGCAATGTCATACCTCGTCAGCGTGTGTGGGGGACCAAATGCAATTCTGCATGTGTTAGACTACAACGCCCGTCACACAGAGCAAGGATCAATGCAGACTGTGTGCGTGGACGGGCGGTGTAATCTTACAGAATGTCATTCGACCCCATATTGAAGGGGTAAGACATTGCGACTGAATAGTGAATGGAGAATGGTGTCCCTGTATCTCACAGTATTGAGGTTGTCTTGTCTGGGATGATAGCCAACCTTGTTTTTCCTGTGGCAGCCATACATACACCACAACAAGCGCTACGCGCTGTTACGCTCTATCCGTGCGACAGTCGGCGTGGCATTCTCCTTGCCGCATCCACACTTCGAATCGGTCATCCAACACCCAAAATACACATATACTCTCCTCAAATGTTGAAGATAAACTTGGATGTTCTGTATACCAAAGATTACGTGAAAAAAGGATAGATTGAATCCTTGACACCCACACCCATACAAGCAGGATGATACAGAGTTGAACACAAAAATTGAAATTTGGGCACATTTTTTTCGTGACCCACTGACGTAAGTAACCCTGGTGCTCTTTTCACGAATTTAAAATCATGAGGAGTTTGATACCATATAAAAGGAAATCACACACGCTTTCTATTGATATATAACAAATTAAAATTGATGCAAAAACAACGGAAATATGATCAGCCAAAGTTCATATTCCAAACTTTTTGTGCCGAGTTTATATACTGATGATCAACACGTACCTTCAAAATCTAACGTCATTATGACATTCAACAATCGACCTTGATTATTCAGCCAATCTCAACGGTTCAAAAGCGCCGACTAGCAGTTCTAAACATTATTGCAGCAATCATTGTAACTGCAATGACCATGACGCTGATCGTAATGTTTAATTATCATCACACAAAAGCTATCCTTGATTTCGACCGCCTGCTTAACTATTTCCATTGACGATTGCATCTTTTTACACGGAAAATGTTGATAAAAAAACTCGACTGTATAGCCCTACTGCACCGTACTGAAATAATTCCTGCAATAATATTTTGAACCGTTAGTCGGCGCTTTTGATCCACTGCGGCCAATTGTATGTGGGAATATACATCATAGGCTTTGGGAATTTGAATAAAATGGTGTTTCCTACCAGAGGCTCTTTTTTCTTAAGGGAAAGTAAAGTTCTATACGAAGTATGGGGTATTGACTTAACAATCTTGTTTCATTTGTTGTCCTAAATGGATGATTCTTGTACCCTGCAGTTATAAGAAATATGGAATCAAATAAACACCTCACCATAATGCTACATCATCATCATAAGACTAGGAGCACAAAACAACAACAACAAAGATTTTCTAAGACGTTTTATTGCAGAGAAAGATGTACAGATCTTCCGACCACCTTCCCGAATAACTTAAATAGACATTTTCATAAGGTTAAAGAATACATACATCTATTGCATGGGTGTAAAAAGTTTCACTTCAATATCGTACAGCACTGTCTATAATGACAAGTTGACATGGTTTTTGCATCCTAGTACCTTGATGTTTCTGTGTTATTTACTAAATTGTAGACAAGAAAGATTAACCTGAAGTTACATGCATATCTTTAGAAAGAACGGATATACAAACTACATTTCCCGTGTACAAAAAGACAAGTTTTGATATTGTTACATCGATAATCAGATGAGGAACTAGACGGTAAAATCTTTTATAGACAAGAATTGATATATAAAGACTCAGTAGCAGCAGTAGCAAACCATAACTCCCTCTACAGTAAGGTCATACTTCAGAACATTGCACCACGATAACATCACTCAGTTAATAGAGTTTTCTAGTAGCAGATTCATTCCTATAGAAAATAAATCTTTCTATGAGCCTCACCGAACATATTGCAAAACGAAAAAAGTAGAATTTGTCTAAACAAGGTCGAACATGGCCTTGCGAGCTTCGTCATCGCCGTGAGGCTCGAAGAAGAGCGCCCTGTTGGCCTGTTCCTCCTCCTGAGGCTTCACATCATCATCGCCGCCATCTTGGGTCTCCTCGATGTTGCGGACTTCCTCCATGGGCAGGTCAGGCATGGGGGTGGGCTGGGGGGACAATATCAGAACCAATCAGATGGGACAGTGGGCAGGAAAATAATGTAATGTTTTGGTTTGGCTGTTCAGAACGCACAGCCGGGGCTGCCCAACTAGCCTATGGCTATTACAAAGGGCTAGCCCTGCTGACAAAAATGGAGACAATGCATATGAAATTGGACAGGATACTCATCAATAACAATATTCTAAGTTCATAAGAAGTTAGAAATAAGAATTTATTCAGCTTTATCACATTTGTGGAAGGATTGACATAACAGGTGACTTTTACCGGGAGGAGGTCAGTAACCCCAGCCTGCAAGAGATTGTGTGAACACATGCTAGAGATATTGAAGGGATTATACAATAAAGACCAGAACTTAACATTTCAGAGCAAGGGACATCCCAAATGTTTTACCAACACAGATCCAAAACAATCCAAACAAATATACTTTCATTCTAGATAAAGTTGAACTTTAACTCCTAATCCAAAAATTGAATTTTTCTACTGTTCAACTTAAGTCTTTGTCAAGAAATAAATGATACCCTTTTAAAGTTTAACTTTATCCAGCATGACTTTTACCAACACAGATGAACTTACAAGTTAGCAAATCTGTTTAAGAAGCATAAAGATCTGAGTAAGGAGTAAATCACAAGGGTTGCAGTTTTACCGATGGGATGGCGTCTGGACCGAACAAGGCGGGGTCCAGCTCATCCTCCTCAGCTGTGGTGTCTCCCTCCATCTCAGGAACTGTCTCGTCAGAAACAGCCTCGTTCTCAGGTTCAGCCTCATTCTCATCTTCCGCTGGGAGCTCAGGCATCGGAGTTGGCTATGAACAGAGTCATGGGAATCATGGGAACATGCATGACTGTGGCACTTGATACACCCGATCCCTTGATTTCAGAAGTTAAGAAATGTTTATTTTACCAGTCCCCTGAGTGAGTGGTCTTCCTGGGCAATTTTGTAGTCAGGAGCATGCCATGACTGTCCAAGCTCATGATTAAATGTAACATAAATACAGTTAAAGATTGAATACTTCATTCCAAAAAATGAATGCTATTCGAAAAATGAATGACTAGCATTCATTTTTACTCTAATGTTTTGAAAACAATAACTTATCAAGAGGCTTAATCTATATGAACATAACGCTGATTTCTTTCTTCCCACAATGTTTGACATTAACCTACCGATGGCACTGCATCCGGTTTGAACAGATCAGCCATGCTGTTGTCGTTCTCATACACCTTAACAATGCTGTAGCTAACAGGTTTCATCTATATAAAGTTAACATGAAGCCGATTTTCTTCCTACAATGTTTGATCAAGTCCTACCGATGGTACTGCGTCAGGTCCGAACAGATCAGCGAGGCTGTTGTCGTTCTCATACACCTTCACCACGCTGTAGCTGTGGCCGCGGGCCTGCTGATTGTGGTATTCATCCCAAAACATGACTACCATCCATTCTAACTATAGTTCAGTTCTGATCTATATGAACATGTTTGACAAACCCTACCGATGGCACTGCGTCCGGTCCGAACAGATCAGCCAGGCTGTTGTCGTTCTCATACACCTTCACAACGCTGTAGCTGTGGCCGCGGGCCTGCTGCTTGTCGACCGTGTTGATGTAACTCACACTGCCGTCCTTCCCGGTGTGCTTCGACTCCTTCTTGTGTGTGACGATGGTGTCACCACCCACCTGCAGGGGTGCGGGCACAAGGGTGATATGTAAGAACTTCATATCATCTTTCTTATAATCTATACAAACAGAATACAACACGTATTTCGTATCACCCGAGGTACCATCCCTCCTGTGGGTCAGATAGCCCGACGTCAACATCAATTCAAGAAAAATTTAAACAAAAGAACTCATTTAGCAATGGTGGGTGTGGAGTGCATTCTATTTGATCAATAAAAGCCTGTGTGATACAACTTAGAAGCCTGTGTGATACAGTAACTCAGAATCAGCAGACTCCAACTGTGATGGAAACAATTTGCTATCTACTACAGTAACTGAAATAGTAAAAATGGCATTAATTGTAGCAGGGCTTTATCCAATTTTTTTCTGCCCCTCTCATTGTTTGGGAGGACATGTAGCTCATTTTCCTTGTACAATCTGTCAACTTTAGCTTATGCAAACACCTTTTGATCAAGTTCAGATTTTTGGGACAGGTGGGGTGAAATTTTTCTCCATCCCAGCAAGCAAATATGCATCCCAGGACAGAAGGACAGGTCCTGGAGACAGCCATGGTTTGCACCTCCATACCTTCTTGGACTCAGTAGATTCCTTGCTGAAGTCAGGATCGTCTGTGTCCAGGTTGATGTCGATCTCTCCCATCATATCCCCCATATCAGGCAGTCCTCCCATCATCTCCCCAAAACCTGGCATGTCGTCCATCATGTCTCCCATGTCGGGCATGTCATCCAAGTCCTTCATCATATCTATAGGGAAAGTCATATGTTATAAGGTGGTCTTGCATGTGGTTAGGGTTCTTGACTTAGAACCTTAAGTTAAAGGGTTATGAGACACAGATGCCATCAACATCAGATTTCTAGCTAGAAAGGCAACCATTTTGCAAAAATGCAGAATGTTTTCCCTCTAGCCTTGTGTCAAGCTACTCGCATGCAAATTACTATAGCATTAGGCTCACCACAAAGTTGTGTGTATATATATATATATATATGTGTGTGTGTGTGTGTATGAATGGGGGTATCTGAGGCCACACCGATTTAATTTCTTGGTTCACGGATTTTTTCATAAAAAATATGGAGCGAAGGGGCGAAATAAAAATAAAAATAAAAGTTGTAAAATGGTTGGGGTAAAAGTAACGGCTAATCCAAAACATAAAGAAAAAAAGTTTTCAGCTTGAAAAAAGTACAAAAACACTATTATTGTACAGTAACAGCACCTGTACCCACACTTTAAGGAGCTTATGATATAAAGGCCAATTTGCTACACCAGGAAGTTAGTGAGTGGTTTCATTAATGGTGAAAATTTGCTGAGTGGTAATTTTTATTTTTATTTTATTTTCCAAAAAATAGGAGCGAGCGAATCCATGAACCAAGAAATTAAATTGGTGTGGCCTGAGGAGGAAAATAATGCACCAGCAAGAACAATACAGAATTTTCAGATGGGTGTATATTTGGTGTAAATGTTTATGTTCATTGAATGATACTATTCCTATTAATTTTATAGATACTTACACCCTTTTAAGGTCTGAGTTTCTTAGGCTACTAGAATGAACCTTCAACTACAATTTTACAGAAATGTGGCCCATTTCATACTAATTTTTCTCTTGATATTAAGTCAGTATCTAGCACTGTTGAATACAGAGAATGATCTAGATCAGATGTTGAACCAGTTTGATTTCTTTCAGCTGACCAACGGGCCACATTCCCACGCTACCTGTATTGTACCTGTGCATCGGTGCGTGAAACATTGACATTTTCTGGCCATCTTACATAACATACCAATTCAAAATTTGCAACTGAACTGAGTTCTGGTTCCTGAGACTAGATACAGATCTTCCAACCTTCCTACGTTTAATACATGTAGACATTTTCATGACCATGGTAAAGAATACATACATCTATTGCAGGTGTGTAAAAAGTTTCACTTTGATACCGCACAGTACTGTTTATTATGACATGCTGAAATGATTTTTGCAATGTAGTACCCTAGTATCTTTGTGTGACATACTAAGATAATAAAAATCTACCTGAAGTTAGAGGCAAATATCTATGAAGAGTGAACTTTATTTTATTTGTCACAAATGTCACACGAATGTTGCAATAGTCATGTCAGCTTCAGAAATTCAAGCCAAGGAACAATAAAATATGTTTCATATAATTATAAATCACTTACTGGACATCATGGGACCGAATCCCTTCATCATGTCAGACATCCCTTTCATCATGCCCATGGCTCCCTTAGCAAACATGTCATCTGTAGGGAAACAACATGTCAACATCAACATTCAAGTCTTAAAACAACAAGGAGAGGAACATTATGTTACAAATTTAACTTCAGACTTTATATCCGTGCACAAAATAAAGCGCTTACCAACAAGCTTATGATCTTATCGAAAGCTTGTTGGTAAGTGCTTTATTTTGTGCACGGATATAAAGTCTTAAAATTAAAATATAATGACGTCACAGATGGACTTACATTCAAGGAGAGGAACTATGTAACTTAAACTCAGTCTTGCTTTATTATCAGTGTGCTAGCCTATCGTTTGACCAAATTTTGCTGCATAAAATGAAAACATTTCAAGACCATTCTGTCCACCTTGATGGACAAAAATCTGTGAGCAAAGATTTTTATTGAATGTCAAAATTAAGAACGGATTGTTTGGAATAACCAAGAAGATTCTGTCCTTGGCAGAACTATAGAGGCTTCGCATTAAAGTGTTTGTTTGTTTGTTTGCAAAGAGGGTGACAACAAATAAGCTAGTCTAAGAACAATTTCAATAGCGACAGTGGGTTGGGATAACCATGCTGTTGTTTGTTTGTTTGTTTGTTTGTTTGTGATTGTTAGTTTGTGTGTATACAAAAGTTACACAGAAGAAGCTGGAACATTCCAGAGCCCGCATAATTTTCAATAAAACCTTGCCTCAGGTAAAATATGACGTGTACATTTGCCTATATGTTGCAATATAAATACATGATGTAATTTGTTGCTTTATATTTTGTCGCCTGCTGGCACTTACCCAACTCGGTTCCTTCCTTCTTGTCCTTTTTCTCAGGTGCAGGTTTGACGTCTTCAAGATCCACCTCCTTAATTTCTTCAGGCGGAGCAACTTCTTCTTCTTCTTGGAGCTCACTCGGTTCGGGGAAGAAGGTTCCGACACGGTCGAAGATGTTAGCGATGGCGTTCGCCATCCCTCCGATCGCCTTGGCCGATTCTTTGCCAGCGACATCGCTCACAGGCATCGCCTGGACTCCTAGGAGCCCGAGGCACGCCAAGAGAAGGGCTAGAGCCTTCATTTTGGGTGGAATTTTCACAGTTTTGTCCAACCTTTCCGTCCTACGTAGTTGATTTGTCTGGTCGGTGTGTTTGTTCTGGTGACGTCACGGCAGGTGTTTAGGAAGGCCCCTCTATAGATGGCTTCTGTAAACTGCGCCTGAAAGATCTGACGTAGGTGGCCTCTGTCGACTGTGCCTTCATTTAGATAGGAAATCAACTATCTAAAATAGTGGAGTAGATAGAATTCCTGAACCAAAATCGTGCAAAGAAGAATTAACTGTTTAAATTTTGGTCCCTTTTTTCCACAGCTCTTTTCATTTTCTACCCTGGGCACCCCCCTAATTAGACCTAAATAGACTGTGACGGTGAGACCGGTTTGTTGGGTACGTCACTTAATGATGGTGACCAGGCCACAAAAGTGTGCATAAATCATATTACGTAACGTGGCTTCTAAGAAGGCGTAAAAACAATGATGTTACTTCTTATCCAATAGGTGTTATCTATCAACTGTATAGAGACTGGAATTGCTAAAGATAGGTAATACTAATAGGCGAACTATAGGCATCTACATCATACACTCTAGAGGTTGAAGAGAATATCTACAAAATCATATTTGTCATGAATAATTAAACTTCATCATGGGACAGGGCTTGAGGCTATGCCACGAAGTAATTCTTTTTCCGGATCAGTAGTTCCTGACAAAATATCATTTTCTTCCCTTTTTTTTTTTTGCTTTGCTTTTCTTTGTATTTTTTTTTGAAGACCAAGAAGTTTTTTAAATATCATTATTAGTTAACCTTCCAAAACAGCAACATATGTATAACACAACTGTTACGTCAATCGAACAAAGTCTTCTTCGTTTCACAACCTTGT
>NC_049997.1:9223560-9253658 GCF_000003815.2 Branchiostoma floridae
ATTGACCTACCAACCTGATGGAACTATTTACGGGGGAATTGTTATGTCAGTTCGGATTTGTCACAATTTCGTTGTATACTTGAGGGTCATGGAAGCAAAAAAAGGCCATGGAATATTATAGATGAACCAGTCAGAGCCCAAACTTGTTTTGTTTTTAAATTTATTAAGATATAAAGAATACAGCACACAAAACCAAACAAGTACAGTATCCTACTGCTGAGACCAAACGAGCTGTGCCTTTCCTTATTAGCAATGCTGAGAAACACAGTACATTCAGACCTGTTTCTATATATGTTAGTAAATATAGGAAAGCACATTTATCTAATTGACTTTATCTGGTTATTCTATGATTGCTTTTCACCATACCTCATTTCATCTTTTTTCTTTATCTATTAAATTCACGTATAAGAGTTCCCTGATATATGTTATTGCAATCGCTCACATCAGCACTTATAAGCTATAGGTAACGTCAAACCTGTTCAAGTGGCTAGTTCTACCTAAAGACCATCTCGCCAATGTGACCACTTTTTGATGGTCCCTTAGATAGTTTTCCATTGACCATGTCCAAGGTGACCACCTGTCTACACAGACAATATTCTATCGATCCTCTGAGTCCTCTTGGGCTGAGTTTTTATCATATGCTGAATATCAGCACCTTTTTCATGTCCCTTTTACATGTGCGTAAGTGAGCCATATAACGTAACGTTGACGCTAGTTCACTTTTATTCGCGAAGTAACCTATATCCGTTGTAATCTTTAAATGGGTATTAAAGGAATTCAAATCGAGGGACGGTGGTTTCAAATTGGAATACATTTGTATTTTCAAAATATTGCTGTTTGAAACCACCGTCCGTCGACTAGATACCCCTATCAATATGATCTGTTTTTAAAAAGAACGGATATAGGTTACCCTGTGAAGAAATATGAACAAGCGTTTAACAATGCCATCCCTACGTGTTAACTAGTCTCTACTAGGTTCCACAGGTCACTGCAAAAAGTAGCAGAAATTGTCCAAATAAGACAGAAAACACGCCAGAGAAGTTAGATGTCCGAGGAAAACGACCCAAGGTATTCCTCGGCGATCTAACTCCTTTGGGGTGTTTTTTGTCTTATTTGGACAATTTCCACTATATTTCCAGCGACGTTTGGAGCCTGGTAGAGGCAACAAGTCAACAGAACTACTTATATTTGCTCGAGTTGCCCCGCCCCCTCTCAAACACAACCCATCCTGCCGACAGTAGCATGAAGCTGATCCAGAAGTAAATCCCGGTCAGCCCGATGGTCAGGTAGCGGTTAGCGTCCACGTCATACAGGAGACACTCCCCCTCCGTCCGGCCGCACCGCTTAGCGAAGATGATACAGGACACGTCAATCACCGCGCCGAATATCACCGGAGCGAGCAGACCGCCTGGAGAAAGAGGAAATGCAGTCAAATTAATTAATACTTTTTGTATTTACCTCCATGAAATATCATGGAGGTTATATTTTACCCAGCGTTTGTCTGTCTGTCTGTCTGTGTGTGTGTGTGTGTGTGTGTGTGTAAACAAGATAACTAAAGAACGGCTGGATGGATTGGTTTCATACTTGGTGTGTTGGTAGGGTGTCATGAAAGCTGGAAATGATTAGATTTTGGGCCAACTAGCGGCCCCCTTGGTACTGCAGCGCAACGTCTGGTTTTGATATCTCGGTGTTTTGAACATGCTATGGTCACGATTTTTTAGTATTAGATAGCTCTTGTGCTCAGGAAAAAATGACATAAGTTTGGGCCCCCTAGCGCCTAGTTTTGGGATAGCAGGGGCATTTATGTCAAAAACTTCTGACGAGGATAACTCAAGAAGGGAACAACGGATTTTCATGATTTTCGGTATGTAGGTACCTTAGACAATGTTGTACAAGATAAGATACTAATTATGCAAAATAGGAGTACATTTGCATAATTAATGAGACTATTCTTTCATAGCAGTTTTTTCAATGTATCTCTTGTCCCGGACGTAATATGGTCGTGCCATTTGGGTGGTAGATAGCTTTTAGCGTCATGACAAAGTGGGACAAGTTTCAGTCCCCTAACATTTAATTGTGGAACTGCAGGGGCATTTTTGTCAAGACACTACAAAGAGGATAACTGCAGAAAGGAACGACTGAAAGCCTGCATTTTAGGTATGTAGGTAGCTTGGGCAAAGATATTCATAATGATATGAAGTTTATGCAAATGATGGCTTAATTTGCATAATTAATGAGGAAATTGTATAATTCCATTGTTTGCAATATTTGGACTTGTTAATTATAATCGGTGGAACATATGCAGATATCAAATATGCAAATGAACTTATTTGCATAATTTATGCAAAACAACTTAGTGATTAATTATATGAATTGGGAATTTTACTTGTGACTGTACGTTATTCAATGATGAACAACACCATGCATAAATCATCTTAATGTTAAGTCATTTGCATGAAATTAACAAAAGCTCTAAATATTCATGGAGGCATGAGGTCGCCGAACTCTAGTTATATTATGCTTTTGAACTTGTATGATTGCACTGTCCGATAGGACATAGATGCGCAGCAGATTTTTTATCATCGTCACTCCCATTAATGGTATCATTATCACCATTGTCATTATCAGTAATATCATCATTGTTATCATCACCAATATCCTTAATGTCATATCGTTATTGTCATCATCATCATTATCGTTATTAGCATCATCATTATTGTTGTTGTTGTTTATCATCACTAAACAGAAAATCTAACTTACCAAGTATACGACCAAAGAACCCGGCTGCACCAAATGCCATCGGTCCCTCATTGGTACCAACCGACCTTCAAAGAAAAGGGAGAAAACTTTCTGTAGTCAATTTTGTCATAGTTTGTACTTGGTATGCACTACAGTAAAGATTTCTTAAGCAACTAAGAGAGAGACAGGGGTCAGGAACTAGCTAATTACATCGGATGAACATTACCTCATGATATTACCCCAAACTACCCTTATCAGTATGATATGTTCGTATTTCCAAACCAGGGCTCAACCGCGATGTGTGGAACAGAAATTATCAAGCTGATGACAATTTTTCCGCTCTGTGTGTTTTGCTTTCTTTCATGCTATTTTTTGTTTGTTCATACGTTTCTTTTCGTTTCCCGAAAGCTGCCCGGCGGTTTGGACATGTGAGCTTAGCATTGGCTAAAAATATACTAGTACTCCCTATTGGCATTGTAGTCGTGGACGAGTCTGGTAGAGAGTGTAGATTTAGAATACGCACCTTCGAATCCCGACCACTGCACTAGCAGACACAGTGGACTACAAAGACTTTCCAAGCAACGGCCTGGGCCAGGCACTACTACTAGCAAATATGCTTTTTAGGCATAGTAGTCATAGACGAGTCTGGTAGAGAGAGTGGTTTTAGAATATATACCTTAGAATCGCGATCATGAACGGCGTGACGAAGAAGGTCATGATGAATGCCGTGATGAAGAGCAGGAAGACCAGAAACACGTCACTGGTGCAGTCTTCATCCGGGCACTGGTTACTCTCTGCGTAGGAGCCGCTGTACCGTCTGCCCTCCAATGGGATCACGCCGTGGTGCACGCATGCGCAGTGGGAGTACACCTGTGACAGATATAACATTAAGACATTATAAATCAGATTGGTAAACATACAACTCATCTGAGATGAATTTATGATCACATCCAACCCATTGCATGTCCGTTATTCTCTGGTCAAGTATCTGGATCTGTCATTCTGATGAGGGCTACAGCATGACTAAAATAGTAATTTTTCAGTGTATAAAAAGTTCTGTTTTGGCAGAAAACTTATAAAGACTAAATATTTATAGCCTCATTTCTGTCACTTTTCGATATGATTCCTTTGTGATTTTCCTCCTTCTAATGTTCTTGGTGTTATTACGTTCTTAGTGAGTTCTCAGCCGGGACGGGGGTGATACAAACTTCCAACAACCTTTGACCCATTGCTGACGTCATGTATGTATAAAGTAACGTGTCCTAAGCAATTGGGTCAGATAGCTGAAGAAGACTGGGCAAGTCTATGAAAAATTCAGGTGAGTCCATTGTATCATAGTTGAAGGACAGTTTGTGTCATACGAGAGCAGGTATGGTAAGCTACAACGATAAACTTCAACTTACAAATATCTCCAGTTCTGACGTGTTGGACACTTTGGTGCGATCCTTGCAGCCGGCGTAGCACGGGGAGAAGTAGGTGACGTCATTGGCGCCACAGACGGGAGCGAACTCCTCGTCCAGACAGTGACAGGCCTGGTTACACTCGTCCTCTATCAAGGGAGCGTACGTATGGAAGTTCAGGAAGTTAAACCTGGGGCGGTGCCTGTGTGGAGGGAAATAAATAAAACATTCAAAACAAGAGGTTAAAGGTATCAGGCCTCCGTGAAATATGTAGAGTTCCAATTTCACTTCGTTCTCTATCAAGGGAGCTTACGTCTGGAAGTTCAGGAACTTGAACCTTCAGGAAGTTAAAACTTGGGCGGTGCCTGTGTGGGGGAAATGGATAAAACATTCAAAGGTGACTCCCACATCAAAGCCACGTACTGTGGTCTCACAAGTGCATTCTTTGGGAAATAGGAAACCCCCAAAATAAGAAATCGAACATCTCATACCTCCTGTAGTTTTGTAAATATCTTGTTTCATTCATTATGGCGAATTTATCGCTCATTGCGTGCATGCATTTTTCTGCCAACTTTAAATCCGGGTCGAGCTAGCCAACCTTCCCATCCTGCCAGTCTTCGGTTACTCCATTTGTCTTTCATTTCTTAAAGGTCTTAGCGTTATTGTTTCGGCACTAGAATAATGATTTCTATTACTGTTTGGTCTGCTTCACACAACAAGACAGTCAACCTAATCAAATACATGTATTGGACAAATTTGTATTTCCCTTTTACATACCATTTTCCATGGTATGACGTGGTCAGTCCGGCGAAAGGCTGCTGGTCACAGAACAGGCCCATGGCCGGGATGGTCAGCAGGCAGAGGACGAAGCTGATGGCGGCGCACAGCAGGACCATGCCCCGGTCAGAGATGTGCCACACCCGCATCACCACGGTGGAGGCCACGGTACCCAGCATAGCGGCTGGTAACACTGTAAAACCTGTGGAAGATAATCATCATAATGTGTGAATAGTTTCATCAAGTACGAATTGGGACTGCATTCGCAATACTAGAGCAACATCACCACGGTAGAGGCCTCGGTACCCAGCATAGCGGCTGGTAACACTGTGAAACCTGTAAACAAATAATGATGGTGAAAATCAAACCTGCAACAGATGGTGCATTTGGCGGTACCAATCATCGCCCTTGGGCCACACAACTTTGTCCACTTCAGCAGGGGGCTTGTTCACTGGTAGTCGTGTGTGCTCATCTTTCCCAAATACTGAGTGATATTAACCAGAGAAAGCAGTATGTGCTTTGCAATCACTAAAGCAGGAGCTATTGTTCTGGTAGTAATCTGTGTGATCAATTGCCATACTCTTTCCCAAATGATGGGTGCTGAGCAGAGAACACAACGTGTACCATTTTTAAAAGATTTCGTATGACGCCGGGAATCGAATTCAAGACCTACCACACGCCTAATACAAGGCGAACACCCTACTAGTACATGACCATTGCACCGACTGTACTATAATATAACAAATGGTGCTACATATATGCAATGTCTTCGATGGCTTGGATATCATTGCAAACAGTCACTGCTATGGGATAAGAAGCGACCCCTACCGAGAAGCCTGGCAGCTGCAGACGTGGACAGTCCGAACTGCACGCTGATGTACTTGGGCAGGAAGGTGACGAAGCCGTTCCCGATGGACAGGACGCACGCCGCCGCCAGCACCAGGGTGATGTACACCATGTTCGTCATCAGGTTCCTCATCAGGCGCTTAAGACCTGGGATGTCTGCAAAGGAAAATAGGGGGGTGTCTGTTTATTTGGTTGTTTTCAGAATTTAACGCATCTGATAAAAGACATGTAAATGCTCATGGCAGGTCTGTATTAGTCTGTGTGTATGTAAGTCAGTGTGTGTGTCAATGTGTAGCCTGTCTGTCTGTGTGTGTGTTTGCCTGAGTGTAGTGTCTCTCTCTCTCTCTCTCTCGCTCTGTCTGCGTGTGTGTGTGTGTGTGCGTATGTGTACGTGTGCATGCGTGTACGTGAGTGTGCGCGCGCGAGAGAGAGGGTATGTGTGTGTTTGTGTGTCTGTGTGTGTCTGTGTCTATGTCTGCCATTTATACTTTATACAAATTTTTACCTTTCATTGCTTTCAAGTCTCTATTTCCTACTGACGTAACCACTGAACAAGACTAAATTGTAACCATTCTGAACGTACCATCGAATTTAATGAGCTGTCCCTCCACGTTCTCTATATCCTCCAGCGGATCGTCCTCGTCCGGCTCCTTGAACACTACTTCCTCGGTGTGCGTGTGCCTCATCTTCCGCGGGAAGCACATCATGGGCACGGCGGTGAGCAGGAAGGCCAGGCCGATGGGCACGAAGCCGAGCCACCACGCGCCGATCCACCGCGGGTCCTCGTAATCAATACCTGGACGAACAAGAGTATGTCATGACCATTCCTGGAATTCGTGCATACGCACATACGGTACACAATATTTAACTACTCGGCTCGCTCCCTCAGTGATCGTCACAAAAAATCATAATAGCAAGTCTACGTTTTACGTCGGCCAAAAAGCATTTACTTAAGTAACTGGCCATGGATATGATTTCGGAAAAGGTCTTATACTGTATCATATTCACAGCTAGGATATAAGAACTGTCTCCAGCAAGATGTCTCCACTTTCACTGACGAAAGACACCAGATTGTTGTCTGAAACGTCTGGCCCTTTCAAAAATCATATCCATGTGACGAAAGCTATTTACAGGCCGATAACAACATTCGCCGAGGCAGTGATCATCACATTCATACGAAGATGAACATGTCTTAGAAAGGTTGTTAGTAAGTATGATGTCATGTCTAAAGTAGGGAAACAGTTCCAATCCAGTTTTACCTCCGTGTCAAGAAAGGCGTTTCAGGAAATTTTCCTATCAGTGTGAAACGCCAGGATGGCTGAAGAAACAGAGATTGTCTTACCTACGCGTGTGGAGTCCGCGAACGGCCAGTTGACGTGATACCTGAGTGTGTAGGAGCTAGAAACAGAGTATGCCTTACCTACGCGTGTGGAGTCTGCGAACGGCCAGTTGACGTGATACCTGAGTGTGTAGGAGCTAGAAACAGAGTATGCCTTACCTACACGTGTGGACTCCGCGAACGGCCAGTTGACGTGATACCTGAGTGTGTAGGAGCTAGAAACAGAGTTTGCCTTACCTACACGAGTGGAGTCTGCGAACGGCCACAGTTGACGTGATACCTGAGTGTGTAGGAGCTAGAAACAGAGTTTGCCTTACTTACACGTGTGGACTCCGCGAACGGCCAGTTGACGTGATACCTGAGTGTGTAGGAGCTAGAAACAGAGTTTGTCTTACCTACACGTGTGGAGTCTGCGAACGGATTATCCGATACCTGAGTGTGTAGGAGCTAGAAACAGAGTTTGTCTTACCTACACGTGTGGAGTCTGCGAACGGCCAGTTGACGTGATACCTGAGTGTGTAGGAGCTAGAAACAGAGTTTGTCTTACCTACACGTGTGGAGTCTGCGAACGGATACCTGAGTGTGTAGGAGCTAGAAACAGAGTTTGCCTTACCTACACGTGTGGAGTCTGCGAACGGCCAGTTGACGTGATACCTGAGTGTGTAGGAACTGAGCAGCAGGCCGAGGGGCTGGCCGGTGTTGGGCAGGATCAGGGACAGACCTGGGGGAGGGGGTCAAGTTTTATTCCGTTTCCATGTTATGTTATTTGATACAAGTCTGACATCCCCCAACTCATGTCATGCCAATCTACTGGCAGTGTATTCAAATGAATATGGACTCACACGTGCACCGAGACAAACAGACACGCCAGTCAAAAATATACAACTAATCACACAAAAAATCTATACTTTTAGTTTGCCATGTTTGATCTTATACGTAGTTAGCGTCACACGTGTCCAGTCATCATTTTCTATCACTCGCTATGACTAGCTTATGGAAAACTGAGCATACGAAAACACAACCAGACAGGCCAACAGCAACACGTCGTCGTGAATTAGTAGACTCTTCCATCTGTGCTGTTTATCATGTATGATTAATGACAGGTTCTACCAACTCTGAACTGTACTTCCTGCTATCGATTTTGGCAAGTCTGACTTTTGCGGTCATCTCCCACTCACTTTATGCCAATATACTGGCAATGTATTCAAATAAATACGGACTCAAATCAACACAAACAGACACACGTGCACGAAAAACGATACCTCCGCTTTTATAATTATTAATTACGGAGTCAATAAAACTATCAAGATTGACCACTCACCAATATACAGGACTGAGTTCAGTTTGGACACGTGATCGTCCAGATACGTTGTTCCCAGAGGAAGCAGCGGCGCCTCCCCCATCCCGGAAATGAACTGCGCGATCACCATGGTGATGACCCACCCTCCTGACTTCAGCCTCTGCCTCGCGTCGCACTCCATCTCCACCGTCTCGTTCGACTGTTTGGCCGCCCGACACAGCAGCGAGGAAATCCCGCTCGTCCTCTCCTTGAGCTGTATCTTGTACCAGTACCTCTCCCCTCCCGTCCCGAAATGAGGAAGCGCGAAGAAAAAGCACGACAGCGCCATGATGATGATCCCGATAGCGATCATCTTTGGTCTGTGAGCGTTCGGTTTCCCGCCAAAATACGACACTAAAAGGATCATGCTGACGAAGCCTAGATCGTTGGAGCCGTATATGAACCCTGACAGTTTACTCTCCAAGTCGAAAACTTTTTCGACAGTTGTTAGGATCCCTTGCGTGTACCCTAGCCATAGGTTACATAGGGTTATAGCAAAAGTCCAGACGACAGAAAACAAGGCAGGGTTTGCGAAACATTGGCAACAGTCAGGCGTGCACTGACAGCACCCACAGCGGTTTTCGTGCAATTTAAACTCTTCTTCTGGGTCCTCAGCGTAGTCGAGTGTTAGTCGCCGTCCGTCGGGACTCGGAGGGATGCCGAAGTCATCTTCGGAGTCTAATTCGCCTCTGTATAGGCTACTGTTTCTCTCCATGAAAGACGTCATTTTGTTAGTTCTTGTGTACTTTTGGCTTTTGTTGATAAAATGCTGACCGTTTTCACATATCAAAAACTTCCAGTGTAGTGTTTCTGTTAGGAGAAAACAAATCATTTTAGAACGCTTTTTTCAATGATTCATATTATACAAAGATACAACATTCTTGTTTCATTACCAGCATTAGAACGATTCACAAGGCCGCCTGTTCAATTTTCAAATCCATTTTTCACAGTTTTACGATGGCAAAAATAAAGCGCTGCAAGTATACCTTAGACTTTTAAGATATAATTAGATAGTTACGATTCAAGATTACGAAACTACCCCTGAGTATGGTGTATTTTTTCAGTGTTGCTTGATTTTCGATATGAAGGCCCCTCCCACTCCGCCATCTTGAAGGCTCCGGCACCATTTTGAATATCATCATTACACCTTTTCCTGCCATCCTATATCTAATACATTTTACTGGTGAAACATATGTTTGTATGCTCACGTAATATTGTCATACCACGTATACATAAAACCAAACGTAACGAAATATATGATGCCAAAAGGGTCAGAAAAAGAAAAAGTTTAGCAACACATGTTATGAAAATGTGTGGTATCGACGCTTATTTGCCCTCTGGCGGTTTCTCTTGTACACTGCAACCACATGTTAGCAAGAAGCTGTCTTGCGTTACTACAGTGGCCAAAACAGCCTCAATAAAGTTTCCATGACATTAGAAATTACCAATATTGAAACAGAAATGCACTGTATCTCACCTGGTTACGTGTTCTCGTTGCTTATGGGTCCTAACACTGCCATGTTGTTCGAGCGTTGTAGCATCTATAAGTAGAAGCCTCTGTTCTAAACCGGACGGACAGGTTTGGAACTCAGTACTGTGAATCATGTAAAGTTTGCAACCCATTTTTCTCGACCATGTGGCGAAGAATGCCATTAGAAGAAGAGTTTGGAAACTTCTCACGCGTCTTTTAATTCAAATTGTATATATATTCTTTCGTTGTCATTTGAAAAGTTAAACTTGCTCTATTGAATTGTTTTCAATAATATTCATGTAGGCAAAAATTAAATGCTATGGCGTGTCGTTATTGGGTTCAAACTTTCACTGATTACCGCGATTCGTCCCTTTGTTAGCAGATAATCGGCTGAACAGATGTCGCAAAACATCTCTCAGGTGTCGCAAATCTCTTGCACTTCGTATTGTTTTGGATTCATTGAATGAGATGCACGCATTGCAAATAACGTTATATTTTGTCTTTGTGGTCCAGATTTGCATCAATTTATCCGTTCTAAGCTAGCATACAAGATAAGTTGTAAGCATTTTTCTTTGTTAACGCGGTTAGGTTGTTGAAATTTAGATTTTCTATCATTGTTGATGTTAAGTTACGAAGAGTTTTCCAGTACGCATCATAGATACCATACTGAGATAAAACAAAAGGCATCTATCGACGGCTTTCTAGAAATAGCAACCTCTAGCGGAACATACCTAAACTGCACGTCACATCCATTCACTGATTTGACCAAGCCTTGTTTTAGTTAATCATTTACAAGGTTCAGTTGACATTGTCCAAACAAACTAGAATCTGCAGCCAACGATCAACACCTGACCTCCCAGTGACCCTTGAACTCAGATCGCAGTTGTCAGAGAAAGGGGCGGACCTCAAAGAACTGCGTGGGGTTCGTCGTTTTAAGGAAGAAAGGACGATATGAAAAATAAAATGAACATTGAAGAGGCTTCTCCAAAGACTCTAGCCTCTGTAAGAACGAAATGCTAACGATAGAGTAAAGTAACACTTACATTTAAACTTACGTTGGTGCCTTGTACGTGAAACTATATAGACTTGTGGACACACAAAAATCACAATGCAGAATCATTCTTGAACATGGGCTGCTCCAATATTTACAGACCCCAACCACCAGGGTTCTAGCTGACCTGAAATGAACCGTCCCTAGATGCGAACTTTTACCCCTGTCATCCAGCCCACAGTTTTTGGCGGTTAGCTTCTAGAGGAACGCAGAAACTCTGTCGTATGTACCACCACCATGGCGGGAGTTCAGATCGAGGTGGCCGACATTATCATCATAGTACTGTACTTCATACTGGTTCTTGCAGTCGGACTATGGGTGAGTTAAGGCTCTTTTGACATCTCTGCGCCTTTCTTCTCGAGAAAGAGGTGTACTGGGGCGTGGTATGTCTCTCTTCAGTCGTACAGAGCTGTAAAGCTGCGACACTTGTAGCTACATCGTCCCTTGTACATCGTACACATAATTTGTGACACACGGTAACTGGGAGTCACATTCATCGTTGAAAGACCGTTAACGTTGTACTATTTGATGCATGGGTGTGATAGGATTTCCAGCATAAAAGAGCCAATCGCCGATAAGACAGACTTTTCCGTACCTAGACAGCTCAAAATTCCACACGACACGTGCGCGATTATCGCAATAATGCCTTCAGTTTGTGATCGTACGAAGTACCACAAATGTGGCTTAAACTATACCCTAACATGCAAGTGTATAACAACTTGTTATCATAAACGATGTTCATATTGTGGGTATGGCTAGCCCAATAGAAAGATTGATGATTCAGCACATCTGGTCCTTGTTGTTGAGAGGTAACACGCCTAGGACACTCCCCTTTCTGTCAACTTCTGTCAACTATCACAAACAAACGCGACCTTTTCGAGAGCACGCTACAACAGAGCAAGGCCGTGGTCAGAGTCCTGTTTTATTAGTTAGAGCTAAAGGTGGTATCTCACTGTCCTTGGGGCACGGCACAGCAGGGTTCAAAAGATTACTCAACGAATTTCAGAAAGAAAGAATGAATTTACTTATGTTTTGTGTATTTTGTTGTCTTCTAAGTCATACTGTTACGTATTACGCAATATCTAGATTATTAAAGAATCGGCGAAAATAACACAACAGTGCCGCAGTAAACGAACCCCGCAGTGTCGCACAGGTGCCCCAAGTACAGTGAGATACCATCTACAGTTAGAGCTAACGCTATTAAACATTGCAGGAGTTGTAAAGATTTGCCATGACTTAAACAATTTGTTAAGCTAAGTTTGATTTTCAAAAGACTCGAAAGTGAATGACATTCATCTTGGCCTCCACCTTGTTCGCCGCTAGCATGAGTTTGTTCCCAGATGGCAGATTTAAAGATCGAAAAACTGACCGCATTCCGCCCAACCCCACAGGTTTGTAACAGCTTTTCCAGACCAGTTCTAGTGTGTGTTTTTTTTTCCTGACTACAATTTGTACAAATCATTACGCTTTGTTTCTAGTCGATGTGGCGGTCCAACCGAGGCAGTGTCAAAGGGTACTTCCTGGCGGGAAAGAACATGTGGTGGTTTCCGGTAAGTCACGTGACCTCAGAAGTTATCGTCATCATCGGATGATACTCGTTTTGAGAACAAAAACATGTATCTTAAGATAAAATATATTCAACTATTTTGTGTTGTACTATGCATTTTTGACTTCTAAACCCTATGGTGGTTATCAAAAGACATATAAATCATTGTATACCACTGGGATGATTTAGATTTAGATGTATTGAAATTGCAGACAATGCGCAATACAACTCAGGCAGCTAAGTCGATATTGGGTGCCAACACATACATTTACACTTTTCATAGAATACACATTATTAACTCAAATGGTTAACGTATACTTCAAAAGACAAACCTTTTTGAGTAGAATATGTTTGTTTTCATTTCAGGTTGGAGCGTCTCTGTTTGCCAGTAACATCGGCAGTGAACACTTTGTGGGACTGGCCGGGACCGGAGCGGCGGCTGGGATCGCTGTGGGACAGTACGAGTGGAACGTAAGAACTTTATCGTCCATATCATTTTCATGCATGTAGTCTATGAGAAAACGTGCATTTAAAGCAGTTTTAGACCGACAGAAAGCCTGTATGTCTTTTTCTCCATCAGTCGCAGCGAGCCATTTTAGTTCACCGTTAATCATAGCTGGCCAGTTCTGATTCAACGTTAAGGATCGTTAAGCGTTTTTCAAAGTCACAATAGAGCATCCGGTTGTGTTGGTACTCCCACAAACTAAAGTTTATTTTTGCCGGTTATACATGTAAGATGAGTACAATGGAACAATTCAACTAAACTGTCTAAACTGACGAACATATACACTTGTGCATTACGCTGTTTGACTCCATTTATTTAGGATTCATAAAGTATTCTTTTTCTAGTCCCTGTTTATCGTCCTCCTACTCGGCTGGGCGTTCATGCCCATCTACATATCGGCAGGAGTCTACACCATGCCAGAGTACCCCAAATCTCACTTTGTAAAGTAACAGATAAGATAGATGATTGCTATAATTCACCCTGTATCATCAGAATATTCTGCTCTTGTTTTATCTACTAGTCCCTGTTTATCGTCCTCCTGCTGGGCTGGGCGTTCGTGCCCATCTACATCTCGGCGGGAGTGTACACCATGCCCGAGTACCTCACGCGCCGGTTCGGTGGACAGCGGCTCCGGACTTACCTCGCCACCCTGTCTCTGTTCCTCTATATCTTCACTAAGATATCGGTAAGAACATTAACTTGGACAATATAGCTTGGATACAAAAGGTATAGGATAATATAACTGTACTTCTCGTCATTTATTCTTGTGTAGGTTTTCACGTTATCTGAGTGACACTCTACTCTACTAGTCGTCCATTTAAAACGGAACCCGGCCGGGCAGTTTGTGTGAAGTATGGCATAAAAGACATCAAACACACAAGACGTAAAACAAATTAATCATTAGCAAGGTTTGTGTATATTTCTTGATATACACTTTTGTTTCTCATCCTAGCAAACAGTCCGGTCGGGCACCGGTTTGGAAATGGCACCCTAGCATTAAAAATCGTACTATTCCAACAACACATTTACCTACAATGAAATACATACTATAACAGTTACGTCCCTCTTCCCATATAGCACTATGTATGTATCCTTTGCTGTAATTATAAAGCAGAATGTAAACCACTAAAAAACCTTGTGAGGGGTTTCTTACGACTATTATAGACAACTAGAGTTCGGCGATCTCATACCTCCATGAAATATTGATTGTTTTTGTCGATTTTATGTTTGTTGATGATGATTAGTATGTAATGATATTCGTGTTATTTCTACTATTTGTGTCGGTAGTTATCACTTGGGCACTATGGTAACATGCAACAGGTGTGGAGAATCTTTATGATGTTTATATTATCACGTTATGATAGTACTGGCAACTTGCAAGGTAGAGAGTATGTTTCAGAATTCATAACAAATAACTGCGACACATCAGGATACAAACACATATTCAACACAAGCCACCGTGCACAAGCAATAAGACACAAAATGTCCATCAACCAATACCCACATATAGGTTACGGGGACAGGTTTATGCCAGATATATAATAATCCAAGTACATATCAACACAACATCAGCGTAACGCCACGTGGAGCACGAAAAATCTAACAGCACAAACGAAGTATAACACACCAGGTCCCCAAAGGCACAAGTGGATAAATACAAAGTTAATTATCATATTCAAATTGTCCAGGATCGGCAAACAGTTTCTCTAAGGAGTCAACTGTTACAGATACCCTAACCAGTTGCTATATGACGTCAACTGTCCAGATAAGGTAATACCAAACACATCCACATAATAGATATGTAATAAAACCGAGTACATACTAACAAAACTTCAGCGTGACGCAAGGTGGACCACATAACATCTAACAGCACAAAAGAAATATAATACAGCATGTCCCTAAACGAACAAGTACATAAATACAATTTATTATCACTTTCAATAAGCTGATTAACAAAGAGGAAAACCACGATGCCTGTTCCAATATATTGCAGATATAGGGGTGATTTCTTATATCATTACATCGATTATATCAACAGATACGGGGTCCAAAATCTAATCACTTCCAGCTATCATCACACCCCACCGACACATCAAGTATGAAACCAATCCACCCAGCCGTTCTTGAGTCGAGGCTATCGTTTCCCCCAAACAGTTGTTGTCAACTGATCCCAAAAAAACATATGTTCATAGCTATCACTGGCGAAACAAATCACCTCAGCACCTGCTTGGAGCTAAGCCCATTAACAAACACTTAAAGCACGATGCCTGTCCCAATATATCGCAGATATAGGGGTGATTTCTGATATTATATTACATAGATTATAACGACAGATACGGCGCCCAAAATCTCATCGATTCGAGCTTTCATCACACCCCACCAACACAACAAGTATGAAACCAATCCATCCAGCCGTTCTTGAGTAATCATCTACACAGACAGAGACACATAACAGAAAATATAACCTCCATTCCATGACATTTCATGGAGGTAATAATGACTAACCTTTCGTTAATGAACCCACTGACAGGTGAACATGTACGCAGGCGCAGTGTTCGTCCAACAGGCTCTGGACTGGGACCAGTATCTGTCAATCATTGTTCTACTGGCGGTCACGGCTGTGTATACTATACTGGGTCTGTATTCATAATAACCATATCTCGGTCCTCTCTATTTCATATACTGCTTTCATTTTCATATTCAACCATTCGTTATTCATATTAAAAAGTGTAGGTATAAGGTGTCCTTTTATTCCTGTATCTTTAATCATCTCTTGAATAAACAGTTTCCCCACCGTCACATCCAATTACTTTTGTAGTTAGCGATGGGCCATTCGCTTTAATGTACAGTTTTCTGTCATTGAAGGTGCTTTGCATGAAGTGGTAGAGTTAGTATTGCAAGCAGAACTTTTGCAATGAAAGCAAGTCAGCACCAAGGACAGGCATGGTAATGATATTCATTGTATGTAATAGATCTATGTTGTAATGTTCTTTTTTTCAGGTGGTCTGAAAGCAGTTATCTACACCGACACGTTTCAAGTCGTGGTTATGGTCATCGGAGGGTTCATTCTCATGATTATAAGTAAGCATAACTGTTCAATTTATTTACAAAATTGGACTTAAGCTCCGATGTTAAAGAAAAAGACTATTACTGTTAGGAATAGAAAACTTGTATGCGTATTTATTTGTTCGACGATATCTGGAGTTGAATTTTTACGTCTAAAACTTTGCTGGTTAATAATATCAAAGAACAGTACTCAAAACTAAATGCTACGTTTTTAAAGGTTTTGTGGAAGTCGGTGGAATGACGGGTCTTGCGGAGAAGTACTTCGCAGCCATCCCCGTGACGAACAACACGGCCCTGGCGGCGTGCGGCGCGCCTAAAGCCGACGCCTTCCACCTGTTCCGCCCGGCGGACGACATGCACCTGCCGTGGCCTGGCGCCCTGCTCGGCATCACCGCACTGGCCATCTGGTACTGGTGCACGGACCAGGTAAGTAAACGAATAAACAAACTAATAGCAAGCAAATAGCAAACAAGAAATCATACTTTTGTGGGAGTTTGTTGCTTTGAATTTCTTGCAAATTCTGTCAATGCCTTTTTCTGCATCGCTGTGGCCTTTGAACCCGGGTCAAGCCTGGTGGCACCAACTTTGGACAAGGGTCAAACCATCTTTTAATTTCTGCAAGTCTCTGGTTACACCATTTTCCGCCTCATATGATGATCCTGCCACTCTGCAATATTCAGATAACTACAAATATGCATTAAACTAACAGTACCTCTGTTTTCACGGAGGTAATAAACAGGTCTTTTCACCAAGCAGGCAACATGCACCTGTCTTACGCAGGAAATACAAAATGATTATACGCAAAATACATCTCCGTGTTTTCCGTAGGTAATTGTCCAACGTTCCCTGTCAGCTAAGAACATCCACCACGCCAAGGCCGGCAGTATCGTCTGCGGTTACCTGAAGATCCTCCCTGTCTTCATGATGGTGTTTCCCGGCATGATCAGCAGGGCCTTGTACCCAGGTTAGTGGAAATAATCTCTCAACATTTTAGTATGTGGGGAAGGACAACCTCAAGCCAACCGTTCACACTTACGCCACATCTTCAGAAACGACGCGTACGCTGGAGCCGCATGTTCCCCGTTTAGGAACTTTATTCGAACACCAACACACAACAAACAAATCTCTCAACATTTTGTTATGTCGTGTTTCTTAGTATCAAAATGTGTCTAAACATCACGGATACCTAGTACCTCTTCCTCTTCTTCTGATTCGAAGTACCTCCAAATTACCACATCAGGTGCAAAGTATGAGGGAATAAGGGAAGGATCAGGGCTAAGGCTTGCAGGCGTACAGCCTGGCTCTGAACGACTGGGGCTGTTGCTACTGACCCAGGCAGGCGGTTCCACTGAGGGATTGGTCGGAGGAGCATATTTGTATGTGTTGGTACTAGTGGTGATGGGTATAAGACGAAACTTGAACATGTCACTCCCTGGGGTGCGCCCCTGGGCTGTATTTAGTATACTGTCTGTTTGGATGTTGTTGATCTGGTTTTACATACTAACTTAAAAAGGGTAGTGAGGCTATGGGCTACATGTACAGTGTAGGTGGAAAAGACGTCGGTTGATGAACCATTTGAGGGCTATTTTATAGGGCCTTCACACGGAAATCGAATTAGGAGGAATCAAGCCGAACCAGCCGGAATGAAGTATTTGCAAACTTCGTGTCACATTCGGGGCCATTCGGGTGGGAATTCCAAATGGGCGCCTTAAATCCCCTTCGCACGAGAAGGAATGAGCCAGAATGCCGTCAGAATGAAAATTCTTGTCTATTCCTGTGAATTCGTAGTGCATTCTAGACATTCTTACGGCATTCGAAATATTCTTTCGGCCACATTCTGGCAGGATTCGAGGTGGCTTGCCGTTTCGGTTCTCCATCGAATGAGATAAGAATGTTTCGAATAATGTTAGAATGCCGTAGAATGCGGTCAGACTGCAGTTAGAATAGTTAGAATACACTTAGAATCCACTGCGAATGCCATTCGATATTTCTCCACTTCGAATGCACCTCGACAGTTTTTAACATGTCAAAAACTTTCGAGTCAGCCAAAAGAACGGGGACGAATATCTCGAATGCAGTAAGAATGTTTAGAATACAGTACGAATTGCGAGGAATTGCCACGAATAGAAAAAAAATTCATTCGGACGGCATTCCGGCTCATTCGTGCTCTCGTGTGGAGGGGGCTTTAGATGTTGTTTAAATGTTGGCAGAAGAATAATGTCCTTTGCCTTGCTGCCTAAATTAGATTTATAAAATTCATAACATCTTCTCGCCCTGCCCAGATGAGGTAGCCTGTGTGGACCCTGCCAAGTGTATGGAGGTGTGCAGAAACCCTGTCGGCTGTTCCAACATCGCTTATCCAAAACTCGTCATCGAACTCATGCCCACAGGTCAGTGTTTTTATAGAGTTCCATGTTAAGTGAATACTCAACTGCAGTTTGATTAGTATCTGTATGGAGGCGCTGATGTAACAAATCAAAGTACATTTGTTTAACTCTCATTGCATTTAGCGCGTTCACAATCGCTGTAGACCGTCCTACGATATAGCCTGGAATCCAGCCGTATTGTGCTTTGGTCGCTCCCCTGAGGTACGCTTCCTGCCAATACGACTGGCCTTCGTTACCATTCGAACGATCGGCATTTGAATATTCGCAGAGATTTTATGCGAGATTTCTGATTGGCTGAATTATGGATGGTTCAAGCGCTCGTTCGAACAAGCGTTCCAGTATCATCAACAGGGCCACGCGTCAGACGTTCATAATGCCTAAACTACTTAGCAAATTACCCGGAATTTCTTCACTAAACGATCAAACAAAGACCTTAGAGGCTTTTCTCAACGGAAAGGATGTTTGAATAGCACTCTTGCCAACCGAGTATGGCAAGAGTTTGACTTATCAGATCGTTCCAATAGTCTCGAAGAAGATGGGTCGTTGATGATAATAGAACGCCTGTGCTTGAACCAGCTAAACAGAAATCTCGCATAAAATCTCTGCGAATATTCAAATGCCGATCGTTCGAATGGTAACGAAGGCCAGACGTATTGGCAGGAAGCGTACCTCAGGGGAGCGACCAAAGCACAATACGGCTGGATTCCAGGCTACCTACGATATTGATGTTGTAGAATTTTCAAGCAACATATGTATGCACCGAAGAATCTAAGACGACCCTTTCCATAACAAAACTGCGGAATCTTACACGAGACATGCACAACCATCCCTAACATGTCTTTACTCTGCGGTCATACGCCAGTTGTGCGACGAATGTGACCCCTTACATACAACTTTGCCATTTCACCAACATAGCTGGTGTGGTACACCGAAGGGCGGTTATACCAGCTGCAAAGTACCGTACAACTTGAGAGGTCCTGACGGAGAGGAGCAAGGGGCCAGTCTAAGCACTTAGGCAGGCAGGCAGAAAGATACAGATATACAGATTTTTTTTTCAATATTTCCACGTCTACTCTTCTGTCTCAGGTCTCCGTGGACTGATGCTGGCTGTTATGATGGCGGCTCTGATGAGTTCATTGACCTCCATCTTTAACAGCGGCAGTGCCGTCTTCACCATAGACATCTGGAAACGAGTCAGGAAACAGGCGTCCGAGAGGGAGCTCATGTTGGTCGGCAGGTGTGTAGATATATTTGTACTACTTCTCTGAAAGGATGTCCCTGTAGCCCAACTGGTAGCAGGCTCATAATAAGAGAGAGAGAGAGAGAGAGAGAGAGAGAGAGAGAGAGAGAGAGAGAGAGAGAGAGAGACGGGGAGATGGGGAGATGGGGAGATAGCAAGAGAGGGGGAGAGATAGAGAGATAGAGACAAAGAGAAAATAGCCTATCAGTTCCTGTATCCTACTTATCTCCGAATCCCTCATTAAGTGAATCCAGACTGTAAGGCTCAGTTAGTCAGTACTACTTTATAATGAGTAACGTTACGTCCATGAAGGTGAGATACGCGAAATAGCAGTTTCTCGTGCAACTGTACACGATTTTAGAAACCGTTGTTTCAGGTACCATCCATTAGCTTTCATCAGTGGCACTAAGTAACATTCTCACAAGATATATCTCACAACATGGACCCCTCTATCCACTATCCCAAGACTGCTGGTGCTAGTGATGGTGGGAGTGAGTATCGTGTGGATCCCGATCCTACAGGGTGCGAAAGGAGCCCAGCTGTACCAGTACCTACAGCTCATCCAGGCCGTCATCGGCCCGCCTATCTGCTGCTGCTTCGTACTGGCCGTGGCATGGAAACGAATCAACGAGCCCGTAGGTTCAATGTTTGTCATGTCTTGTCAGGTTTATATGTATACCTTCACACAATCTAAGGCATTTGAGAGTTTATATGATAGGCAACACCTTTGGTCATTGATCCTGATGAAGACGACAGTGGTCGTTGAAAATTTGATATGTGTATTCCTTTCTGTCGTCTGAAGAAAGTTTAGCATTGTACTATGATTACTTACCAACACAGATGAGCTTCCATCATAGCAACACATTTCAGTTGGAGTTAAGTGCACTGCGCTTTTAGTGCCGCATGTACGATTTTAGGTGCAGGTGGATCGTATCCTTGAAGTTGATAGTGTCTGTAGTTTGTGTTCAGTCGAATGGTTTTCCTTCACATGAATGTTGCAAATGGTTCTGTTTGTGTGATGGCAAATTCAGCACCAAGGACAGGGCACATGATCACTGCATTTCGTCTGCCAGCTGGTTCCATACGAGTACGCTTTAACCCTCTGTCTCGTGACATAGACACGGGAAATGGGCAGCAATTTATCAAGAAGAGAAGCAGTTTGTTGTGTAACTGATAGATATAATAGATGGATATTTCTAAGGTTTGACACTTGTGTTGAAGATATAATTATGGTTATAGTAGCAGAGAAGAGCTACCACAGTGCCAGTCACCGCCTTACGGTTACCGAAAACTACAGACAAGGATCGGAATTACTACCTTGTACATTACTTTTCCCCAGGGCACGTTCTGGGGCCTGATGGCGGGCCTCGCTGTCGGACTCGTTCGTCTGATCATGGAGTTTGCCTACGGAGAACCCGGATGTGGGGAACCTGACCTTCGACCCGCCATCTTGTCCAAGGTTCACTTCCTGCACTGTGGGATCATCGTCTTCCTGGTGACCTTTATAGTAACGGTTGTTGTCAGCCTGCTGACTGAACCAATACCGGACGAAAAGGTAACATTTTGTTGATGAATTGATCATTCAGAAAACAACGTTGTATTTCTTTAACAAAAAGTAATCTTTTAAAGATCATAGACGCATCATGCCCATACACAAGGTAAAAACTTCTCAGCAAGATTTCGATCAGTCCTCTGACCCTTCTCAAGTTTATAGGACCTTAAGCCTTCGTCACGTGACCTGAACGGATGTATAACGTCAGGAACGGGTCAATGGTACATGGAAGTTGGTATCGGTCCCCGTCTCAGAAATTTTGTGGGTAATTCTGTTTAGTCAGTGTCAGAGCAATATATCGCGATCGGTTCCAACTAATTTTCTCCTTATACATTTCTTGTGTATCAAAGCTGGTTGGTTTGACGTGGTCGACTATGAGAAAAGAACAAGAGAAAGAAGCAGTAGAAGTCCCAACGGAACACTCTGATGATATCGAGAACCCGGATGAAAAGAACGAACTTCCGGATAACCCAGAAGAGGTCGAAAAGATGGAAGTCGATGAGAAGGCTGGTGGGAAGCAGGATGAAGGTAACTTTTACTACAACAGCATTGCATACCACCTTCCAAGTTCAATGTCAAGCAAGAAACAAAAGGCAAAATCTCAGCAAACCAAAACAATCCCGGACCGTCGTTGTGCATGTTTTGTAGTCTTGATGATAATATTTTAAGAATACCATTTGTTTGTTTCCAAAACAAATTCACTTAGTGTAATCTTAAGAAACTATAACAAGGAGAATACTCCGATATTGAATCATCAAAATATTTACGAAAAGCTAAGTGGCAAAGGGAACTCTACACTGGCAGAAGTACCTCTCTTCTTCGCTAGTCGTCGCTTCACTAGGGCGAACCCGCAATATAACGTTTCATATTGGTGCCTGAATTCGCAAGGTCAGGAATGCCACTGTTACAATTGTTGATTACAAACCAACCTCATTACTGTAACTTATCAAGCACGTCGAACCAGACTTGACATGGGGGTAAGGCCACAGCAAGTAAAGTTTATGGATGACATCGTACCAAGAATTTAAATCTAATGCGAGAGCTCGAAAAAAGATGGGTAGAAATTAATAAGACACCTAATGTTTTTCTGAACAAACACCACAATAAACAGTTAACACCACAAACAAACAAATGTAAGCGAAACATACAGTATCAAAGCGAAGTCTTTTATTCCCGTATTCAAGATAGAAGTGCCCAATGTGACACTCGTGTGGTGGTATATATTATCACTTAGCATGTAATCACTTAGCAAGTTGACAACAAAACTTAGATCTGCCACATGTATACAAGTACAATCAAGGTTATCACACGACATATCTTTCCATGCATAGCCTGTATTTTCTTGTCACGTTGACCATCTCTTGAGGGAAAATGCCTTTTACTTTTCGATCAGAAGAAAACCATACATAACTTTACTAGCTGTTGCCTTATCGCACTTGACCATCACCAGTGTAGGAAGTCGAAAGGAAACAGATGTGGACAATTTCCTCTCAGACACTAACCGCTGAGAGGTAACAGTCGTCAGGATATAATTAATTTCCACGTCCTTGTGGTCGAGTTCACAGTTCCAAGACATCTTGGCGGCGGTTCTTGTCCTTAAAGGTGTCACTGGAAGTCCTCAAGACGTAATTGACTTAGCACTGTTGTAGGGTCAAGGTAGCAACAGCGAGAGGTCGTGCCGAAAAACGCCTGGTCCCAAACTAATTGTTATAAATTTATATAAAGCACAGCTGCATTGAGGTGTGCGTTACCGAAAGATTTACGGATTTGAGCTAATGACTGCATGTAACGAGAATACGTGTCTGGAAATAATGTTCCACTGTAGCTAATTGACAAACTGTGCTAAAACCTTAAGGTGGCGGTATCTCACTACACTTGGGGCACCGGTGCGGCACTGCGGGGTTCGAAAGATTACTAGACGAATTTCAGAGTTAAAGAACGAATTTTCTTACGTTTTGTGAATTTTGTTGTCTTCTAAGTTTTGTGAATTTTCTTGTCTTCTAAGTCACTACTTTTACGTATAACGCAATATCTAAATTATCTAAAAAAAATCAGCGAAAATAACACAACAGTGCCGCAGTGAACGAACCCCAAGTGCAGTGAGATATCACCTTTACTCATCAAGTCGACGAAGAAACATTAGAATCTTTCCCAACGTACTAAATTTCGTCATTTGGTTTTTCCACAGTACGCTATAGATGCTTTTAATCTCTGTTGAGCTAAGTTTATCAAATCTATATCTTCATAAGACCTTGTTGGCGCCCGAAACGATCATATAGTAGCTATTTTTTGTGGTTTTATGTGTAATTTCAGACCTCTGGTAGATATCACTATTTCCGCACCCGTAGGTTCCATTTATACACCAAGGATTAGCTAGATAGAACAAGACTCACGGGTCAAGACTAAAGACCAAAACCCTGTAACAGAATCTGTTCCACCGAGTTTAGACGAGGACAAGCACAGAGACGCTACTATGATAATACTACAGGCTTTCATAACGACTTCCTTGGCAAGGATATGCTATTAAGTCCCATACCACTGAAAAACAGCGTTTTGAGCTCACTCAACTCAAGCAAGGTATTGAAAGGTGCTTAAACAAACTTTCCAACGTTTTCTTACGCCTTTGCAATCTATGTTTGGTACCACAACACTCCCCACGCCCCAATAACGCCCAAGTACATGTGGCCTGTGGTATCGAGTCAGTTGCAACTCAGTATGACGTTTACTACTGCAAATATATAGCAGTCTATTAAGACTTAACAAGATTTTACTTCACGATAAAACGTACAAATGACAATTTACTTGACATTATTGCTGAATGTTTAGATTTTACCCTGATTTCGCTAACGAGGTAACATGATTCTTAAGTTTTATTTGCAATCCAAGAAGATGTTGGATAATGCGAAGACAAAACAAAGAATTTCAAACGTAATCGAAACTACCCTGGACATTAAAATAGTATTATCGGGATATCAATCTTGACATTTAAGGATTTTATGAGTTTATCTTACTTTAGTTTTCTACTTCAACCTAGGAAAGAACCTTGGCCTTTACGGGACACTGTATATCTTGTGTTTACGAAATAACTTTGTTCACACGTGGAAACTTTTGGGAAATGTTACAACGGAAGTCTGATTGAAATATAAGCTTTAATCGAACATTTTTTGGACCTTTGCCCATTGTGTATTTTCATCAAAGCACAGGAAGTAAAGGAAAGTGGGAGAGAAGGAGTTAGACAGTTAGAGTAACTTTATCGCTGAAAATCCGTTAGTTTCAACAGAAGTCTGATTGAAATATAAGCTTTAATTGAACATTCTTTGGCCTTTTGCCCATTGTGTACTTTCAACATAGCACAGGAAGTAAAGCAGTGTGGGAGAGAAAAAGGTGGGTAGTTAGTACAACTTTATCGCTAACTGTAAATCCGTTAGTTTGGGAAGTCATCTGTTTATGTGGCCCTCTTCCAATTCTATAATTTGAACAGCTTGCGACATCTTTCAATCTAATACACTCTGGTATAATGTCTTCTACAAATACAATAAAGGCTACAATCGAAATTTACAATATGGGTCATTGCCAATATCATTTTTAAAAGCTTGTACATGTACACCTCTACTGAATCTGGATGCGTTGAACGGGTATTATCCAAGAGGTTACGGAGTTTAAGCGTCCTAGACTCCTTACATCACAAGTATTCAAACTATAAAGAAACCGCCACAAAATTGAGTAGACTTCTTCTTTAATATAATAGTCTACCGCTCACTTAGACTATTTAAATTGCCAGAAGCATGTTTTGGGGTCACGTACAATTCTTCCTGTCAGAGGATTAGGACCAAGGCTTTGGAGCTAATTAGAAAGGCACGTAGTCTTAATTATCGAATTTGAGACTTTCTGTACTCATGGTGTATCTCTGACCTTGTTGCATCACTCGCCTACGGTTCTGTGTCAAATTTTCCCGTTATTTTGTCTATCATTGGAAGAACAGGCAGGAAAACGAAAGCTTTGTGGTAAGGTTTCTTTTCCGCTCAAGTGTGATAAATATGTAGTCTTCATTGATGAATTTGAAACTTTCTGTACTCGTGATATACCACTGACCTTGTTGTGTCACAGGCCTACGGTTCTGTGTCAAATTTTCAGTTATTTTGTCTATCATCAGAAGAACAGACAGGAAAACGAAAGCTTTGTGGTTAGGTTTCTTTTCCGCCCAAGTATGATAAGTATGTAGTTTAATTGCTGAATTTTAAACTTTCTGTACTAATGATATATCACTGACCTTGATGTTTTACTCGCCTACGGTTCGGTGTCAATTTTTTCAGTTATTTTGTCTATCATTAGTAGTTCAGGCAGGAAAACGAAAGCTTTGCGGTAAGGTTTCTTTTCCGCTGAAGTGTGATATGGGAGGACTTGTCCAATTAGCCTTAATTCTAAACGGAAAGAACTGTAGACGCGCTCCAAGGGCAGGCCCTTAACAAGCTGTGTTAGCAGGCTGCAGTTAACCCCCAATCGGTGTCCGCTGCCTCTTAATACCATTAATGTTAGGAACTTATCTTGACCTTGAGTTCACCTTGTGGAGGAAAATGCCTGAAGGTCAGACTGCAAGTCACGAAATATTTCTTCAGAGAATGGTCAGGTGTGATTTTATTACCTCCGTGAAAATGGAGGTTTTTTTTAGGTTAGGGTGTTTGTTTGTTTGTCAGAGTATGAGTTCGTACAATGTACCTACTCAAATATATTGTTCAGTGGCAGGATGTGAGGTAACCAGAGACTGGCAGGATGGGGAGGTTGGTCTGTCCAATGATAGTCCCACATGCTTGGCCAAGGTCCAAAGTCCCACAGCAAACAGGAAAATGCCTAGACAAAATTAGAAAGAAATTCACAACAATGAATAAAACCAAAAAATATATATTTCCCGAACATATGAGATCTTCAATTTCTTAGACAGTTTTTATTTTTTACTTTTACTAAATACTAGGCATTTAGTTTATGTCTGATTCCATTTAATTTCATAACTCTAATGTTCACAGACGAAGCGCCTCCCAAGTGGCTTCGTGTGTACGACTTCATCTGTGGAACTACGTCATCAGAGGCTGACCAATCACAGCAGGCCTTGCCGTCCATCAAGGAGGACCCATTCTGGAGGAGGGTCCTAAACATCAACGCCATCGTGTGTGTGACTGTCGCTGTTTTCTTATTCGGATTCTTCTTCTAGTGTTTGATATTGACTCTTTTTTTTTTACTGTGGACCTGGTACTTAGATTATAAAAGCATATACGGATAGATATAGACTAGACGTTTTGTATCTTTTACGTTATCTTATCTGTGTTTCAGATAGATCTGACTAGATATTTTGTACGTTTTTATGTCATTGTATCTGTGTTTCTCCTGCAAATTAGCCTTCGGGCATGAGTTTGCAATTTAATACGTTTATTATTCAAACACATTAGAAAGAGGCAACGTAATACTTAGAAGTGTAACATAGTACATAGGACCGTATAGGTAACTACTTCGGTTTTTATGTATACTGTTGTGCATGTATAGACTTGAACGTTAAATTATTTCTTAGTCGATATAATTTGGTAGTATCGTAGCGTTAGCTACATGTAAACGATTGGAAAGAAATCTACCTCTCACTAAAGCATAGACTTACTTACGTTACTAAACAGACATGTAAAGTTTTACATTAGAGGTAACAAACAGTTGTAAAACTGTCTAGTATCACGTCGACGTGTATGGCAGAAATTACAAGTTGTGATAATTACTTTTATAGTTTGAAGATTTTACACTAACAAGAGAAACAGAAGATTTTATGTATCATCATCTTTTTTCATTAAAGAATTTAAAACTGTCTGGAGTCTTGCTTAGCTGCCTGTGTGTCGAGCCTGCGCAAGGCCCTCTTGGATGATATTCAATAATCTAACTGATATCAGCTGTAACATCATTTTAGAACGCCAAGATACAACAATACTCATGTGCAATGTGTAAAGAAACCTTCACCTATTTTAGATTAATCTGGTAATAAATCTTACTGCAAATTCGTCAGAGGCCAAGACCGCTCCGACGCCACGGGACAGCGGCTTTGGCTCTCGGTATGGGTCGGAACGAAGATCCGGAAGGCCGGATTTCTCGCTTGCTGTTGTAATACCATTCCAAAGTAGAAGCTTTGTGTATGCGCAATATGATTACGAAAAGAACAAGCTTGTTACATTGTCCCATTGTTGATTTTCTTCCGTTTCTCGGAAGCCTGTGGATCAGATATCCTTCAATTATAAAGTTTTTGTGTAGATTTGACGTGTGGTGTATTATATATATGCACACAAAGTACCCTCCGCTGGACGCATCGTCTTGCTCTTTTCTCCTCTTCTCCATAATTATTCCTGGCCTCCATAGCAGGTTCTGTGGGCCTTCTTTTTACTCATATTACACTTTTGCTGGCCATTTCTTTTATGTGCTGGGACGCTTGGACTGCTATGGAGGCTAGATTATGCCCTATGCTAGATTTACACGTGTAAATCTTATCTTCATTTTACTTGTCATCATTGTGATGTATTCATGTATAGGCGCGGTTACGGCCATCGCAGTACGTTACACGATTTTGATGCCGTACGAGTAAAGGTAAAATCAACCACTGCCAACAAAAACAGTCTTTTCCGTAACAAGACAGTCGAATTTTGCACGACAAGTTTAAAACTTTTTCAAGAATGCCCCCAGTTTGCGGTCGAACGACAATCGTACGATGCATGTGACAGACCCTGTGATGTGTATGTGTGTGAGAGAATACAGCCTATGGGTTATAGGAAGCGAACCCAGCATGACGTAGCGACCTCGAGCTCTGGCATGACCTCTAGCGGAAGAACACCCTCTTTGCAATTTAAGGCTTACATGTGTATGGTTACTCGTGACAATGAGACTGACATCATTACGTCATTATCTATGTATCTACTTCCAAAATATTTCATTCTTCGTTGCTGTGTTTGACTATATGCGTGTGTGTGTGTGTGTGTGTGTGTGTGAGAGAGAGAGAGAGAGAGAGAGAGTGTGTGTGTGAGTGTGTGTGTGTGTGTGTGTGTGTGTGTGTGTGTGTGTGTGTGCCTGTGTGTGAGTGTGTGTTTTGATTCGCTATAACTCGAGCTATTCTGAACATCTGAACTCTTTGCGATAAGAGAAAGACAAATCTGCAGTTAGAAGACTACATTCTTCCCCGTGGCGGGAATCTCTGTCTAGTCACATACCTGAGATGGTTCATGACATGATTGGTAGCAGGTTAGAACCTCCATAAAAACCATAAAAGTTTTATCCCCCTGATTATGGTCCCGACATGGCAATTGGAGTGCTAATTCGTGTCGTACGGTTTACGCAAGGGACGATCCGTTGGTGATCTGTATGTATGTAGTGCTAATCTAATTATTTTAGACTCTTTAAACGGCCATCTTTAAACGGGGATACGAGGATAGTAGAATTCGGCAAAAAAAAACGGGAAATTGGCCAGGGGAGTCAGTCCACGCTAAGGTTCTAACTTCTAGTAGAAAAACTTCCCTGGCAAATTATTCTCCCAATAACAGAAAGCTGATTAAAAGGCTATGGGACGAACGAACGAACAGCCAGCGTAGTCAGTCTGGTAGAGACTAGGTCATACTAGTTGTAGGTCGTCGCACGACTTTGATGTAAATTTTTCAAGTCTGTTGTGACAGAACGAACTCTGGTAAGGATCTAAGACAGTCTATTATGAAGGAAGACAGCTGAACTTGCAAGACACACTAGTGTGCAAGACATGACTTACTCTCATATTAACGGCCTCAGTTCAGTGGCGATCGCAGGACGCCGATGATCGTAAGAACATGTCGTCGATATCGGTCGCAAAGGGGCATTTCTGTCGGAAAATGTGCCGGATTTGTAGACCCATTGGTTATACATCTACTTACCTGCTTAGTTAGAGGCTGATATAAGATGGCAGTCTGTCGGAAGCCTTTAAACAACTTGCATGTTTTCAAACAGTTTTCTTCATGTGCCTGCTGTCACTCTTGCCCGTGATATTGACATAGAAGAAATATCATGTTCACTTTCTTCCATTTCATCCCATCATCATGGTTTGCTATGTCTGAAAGGTAAGGTAGTGTCAAAGCTATTAAACAGACACCCTGGCGAGACAGGAGTTTTTGTTTCACCGCAGGGAAGGACCCCAGAGGTCAGAGGTCAACTCATCACGTCGCAAATCTCGTCCGAAATCTCGGGCCGGTCGTCACGGTTCGTTACCACTTCACACCGGCTCGTTTTCGGACGCAGACAGACCCTGACAGGACCGGTCAAGATAACGTCCGGTATGTGCTCATGGTCAGTAGTGGTCACGCGTCAGGGCTTTAAGTACTTAGCACCATCACTGAACGATCTCCATATTTTAGAGCGCGGTCACATAGGTCGTGCGATCGTCGTGCGATTTTGATGCCATAGGATTTTCAACACAAGATCCAAAACAGCATTTTGTGTACCAAGGCAGTTGAACTTTGCAAGAGTCGTGGATTTTTGTCCTCCAAAATGCCTGAAGATAGCGATCGTATGACCTATGTGACAACGCCCTTGGAAACCCCTGTTTTAGTATAGTATAGGTTCAGCTCCTATACAGTTTGACAGCAAGTTGTCGACCCTTAGATTGTTATGCCTTTGAACGCAGGTAAATATTTGATAGGATTAGGAGGGGTTACTACTCATCGTTTATCGGTATTTTGATACATCTGCGGCCAATATGTCCCAATGGGAAACTAGAACGCGAGTAAAATAGGCACTGTAACTGTAACCTCAATAACAAGAAAACTTACCACGTAATTACTCTCCAAGCAGAGGTTAGGCTC
>NC_049997.1:9253919-9285956 GCF_000003815.2 Branchiostoma floridae
ATAGAGAGCATGCTATGGAGGCTATTACTTGATATGATTTCAGAAACGGTCAGACGTTTCAATTAGCATCCACTAGTTTTCGTCAGTGACACTGAAGAGATCTTGCTTTGTATTTTTCGATATGGTTTGTATTTTTTCGATAAATGCCAAGCTAATAATGTAGCATTCCTTTGGAAGTTTATCCTGTTTTCCAGATGGTAAATAGCTGGAACTTGTAGATGTGTTGTCCTTGTTTAATGGTGGTCGATAAAAATAGCGCACAAGGATCAATGTAGTCTGCAGGAGGCTTAGACTGTGAGAACTGACCAGATGTTCTGATCAACTCCTCCTGTTGCTTGTTTTCGAGTCGCGCTTCGGCCAATAACCTGAGGAGTATGCACCAGTAATATGGCACTCCATATGTGCGATACAGGGAAGGCTAGAGGGTGGGAGTAGGTCGTTATAAGGACTTTCCTTGAACTTGAACGAGCGTTCTTACACACAACGTCAGGCGGTTATGTGATGGACTTCTTACGGGCAAACATGTGGCGATCCCAGCATGCCATGGGTCAGGAGAAAAGACGCAAAGGATCATGGCCCGGGGTTCGATTTCAGGGGGAGGGGTTCGTGAAGATATCAACTTGACATTTACTGAGCTGGGATTGGGTCTAATGAATTCCTCAGAGACGTTTAGGCAGTCAGACAATACCTCCCGTGCAGTTAAGTCATTCTAGGTCATTCAACAGAAACAAAAGGGCGATTGTGGACATTTTAGGTCTCTGAGCAGCAATTTCATGACGGCAAATCTCATTTGCCCGTGAGTCCGGACAGGTGGGAGGGTCCTAAGAGATGCAGCGACACGAAAGACCACCCCTGCAGTTGTGCAATAAGAGACGGTGTCAAACGTATGCTTGTTCTGAGTTACAACCAGGAAGGTGGAATATTTAACCTCCTTGCTGCTAAGCCCAGAAACGTTTGCTGACTCTGCGTTTATCTCCAAGCAGATGTAAAAAGGGCAAATCGTAATGTTTCTCAAGCTTCCTGTTTTAGAGAATACCCAATGCCTTAGCCGCAAAGCCCTATGTTCTGGCTACTGGTGGGAAACTTGAGAAAAGTTACTACATCTGCTTGGAAATAAACTCTGCACCACTGAGGTCTAACAGGGGCTTGTCACGTAGAACAAAGGTTCGCCATTGTCGTCTGATGACCCTTTGTATCGCTGCTCTTTCGCCAACGGCGTCCAGTCTCTCTCAGCATGTGTCCACCTGCTAGTTGCCCCTTCACCCCTCACTGGTACACGAAGTACAGAAGCACTGTTCAGTAGTGGTATGATGTACATGTGGCGATCTCACCATATACAGAGGACCGCTGTTGTGCGAGTCGTCGACCCCCACATAACTGACACTAGACACCGCGTGTAAAATGAATGGGTGTCATTTTAATCCTGCTGGGGGTCAGAGCGCTCGGTATTCCTGTGATGTCCCGGAGATAGTGGAGATGGGCTCAAGTTAAGGACCAATTATTCTCTGCTGCAGGTGTACGGATTAAGTGCAAGCTGTTCATGAAAAAGTGAAAGGGACAAGTAAGAGAATGTCTGACAGGTGTGATACACGGATGGGATACAGCGAATTGGGCGGGAAGGAGGACCACCTAAAGTTGTCCTACATGTAGCAATGAAAGGCAGGTGGGGATCTTCACAATAGTAGTAGTCGATTTGTTAGAAGCACCTTCGGGTATATTTCAAACTTGTAGATTCTCTATTTACACCATGGCCAATGCCACATTTTAGAATGAAAACGTGAGAAATCATAATAGTTCCCAGCCACCGTTTTTATTCCTAATATCGTTCTCCAGCGTCACTAATAAGGCGTCTGTCAAAGTTTGGTAACTCTGGGACATGATTTTTTTTGTCTTGTCCTCCCCTACACAAGTTTGGTACGGTCCATTCTTGATTGACAACTACAACGAATGCCTGCGTGATAGGGTCTGCTGAAGAGGAATTCTAGTCTCTCAATCTGATCCTTGTATCAAACTCTCGTCTGACACTGTCAATTTTTCCCGCGGCCCTGGGGGAATCCCGCGCATGCGCGTCCTGTCAGCAAGCACTGGGACATGAACGGCTAAACAACAGTGGCATTGGTGCGACCCGCCGAGCTCGGGAGTGACATTTTTAAATCGTCCGACTCTGGAGCCGGGGTGTTGCTAGGGAAGAGTGTTTTATTTTGAGGACAACTACTGTCGAGCACCAGACGCACCGCCAGAGAACAGTGCCTTGCCAGGGGGACTCATTGGTGGAATTGTTTGAACGCCGAAGGGCCGGGGCAAGGAGCGGTGGACTTACTAAGGTAAGGTCGTCTGGTGGAGAATCAGTCGTGATTTACCTAGTCAGATCAGGATTGTTTAGATTCCTCTTGTTCTCTTCTTTCCTGCCCGTCACAAATAGAGCTAAATCTTCCTTTAAGTCAACAATCTTACATTTGTGGTGTTAAAAGCGGCATAGCGCTTTGTTTCCAACGTTGTATACCGTTGCTAGCCAAGTCGCAGGCTTTAGAGATGTTGACTGGAAGTATCTCTTGCCAGCGGTTCGCATAATGAACGCATCTTCGGTGTCAACAAGCGTGTTATTATTACCGTGAGATTGAGAACATATTGGGGCGCGGGTGTTTTGTGTACATTACCAGCCTGTGATGCCCATCTCGTCAGTCTCGATCGGAATTGAAAAGAGACCGGGCATGGGCCCAACTAGCCCGCAAGGCAATACCTGCGGTATACATTTGACGCCCAAACATTGGGATACAATGTGTCGAGGTATTTTAAGCGACTCGACAGTGCTTGTTACTTTCGCTGGCAGTGAATGAGAGGAAAAGGGCGGGCGCGTTGTCTGAAGACGCATGAATGAATCTGACATCGCCGTCGGCAAGAACTCGCACCAAGGCGGCAGGAAAGCCCCGGCTCTCGGGCAAGGTCTCGCCTGCCCCCGGCGCGGAAGGATAGCCGAGAGGGGTCCCCGACTCCTAGACAAACGTTACAAAGTCAGCTGCGTATACAGAAAGGGAATGTTTAAGTCAAGGCTTTGGCTGTAACTATGGGATTAGATTTTGAGGTCGTGGTAGCATCGGCCAAATTTCTCAAGGTCTCAAGCGGACGGCAGCGTCGTTCTAAACGTTATCGTGGTCCAAATCTCGTAACAGGTCTGGTTCAGTTCTTTCACTGGTATGCACTTGGTCACCGACCTTGAGCCATGAACTTGAAATACAGCCCACTTGGCACCGTCCGCATTTATGCTTTAATGAGTTCTATAGCTGGATACTGAGTGAAGGCAAGATAAGAGTGGTAGACAGAGAGAGAAAAGTTATATTTGCTTAAGTTACATCGTTCAATGTCGTTCAAGAAAAAATTGACAGTTAATTTTACAGACGTTGGTGTTGAAATGAAAAATAAAGAACGACTCCATGTTGTACTGGTACCCCGGATGTTACCAGGTGTCGCCAAGGTCGAATGGACGCGCATGACAGACGACGCTGACGTCACCCGACCGCCACACGACTTGCTCCCGACCTGTAACGACCGTTTAAAGGAGCGAGCCAAAACAAAGGAAATATTCAAGCACTTCTGTCCGCTCCGTCCTAGGAGGGGTCTTGACCCCTGCATTTAAAGGTCAGCCCGAGTTTATGAAAGGCAGACCACCTAAAAGATCGCTAACACATGACCGGGTTCGGCGGAGAGAGCGCCTATGCTTTGCAGTGGTTCTCTCTCGAAGAGGTTAGGTCTCAGATTGTTTGGGATGTCTTGTAATGTGTTTTCATAGGAATTTAAATTTGGTCAGATTTTCTTTTTGTCTGCCAGCCAACAAGGAAGCCTGACAAAACTAAAACCCTATAAAACGTCTAAAAGACATCCAAAACAAGGGGACCCAAATTTACGTCACCCAATTCCCCAAGCACAAGAGCTAACGCCTAAACATCGTATCGCTTGTTCGGAATACGACAAAGCAAAACATGAAGTTACGCTGCAGTACCAAGGGAAGTCACCAGGGGGCCCCAAATCTTATCATTTCAAGCTTTTGTCCCACCGTCCCACCACACACCAAATATAAAAACAATCCATCCAGCTCTTGTTGACAGACAGACAAACACACACACACACACACACACACACACACACACATAAACACGCACAGACACACAAACGCTAGTGAAAATACAACCGCCGTGAAGATCTTATGGAGGTACCAAGCCGGAGCCTAACGTATGCTTGAAGAGAACCAAAGCGGCACTGTCCACGTAGCCTGGTACCCAGCCGTATGATAGCCCCCAAGCCTCATCTGTCCGCTCCACAAATATTTGCGGAGGGGGCAGAAGAGACTCGGGAGCTATGATACGGCTAGATACCAGTCTACTGTCCCCGTTGGTTCACCAAACACACTCGCCCGCAGGACAGAATTCTTAACTCTTGTGTTTCTCCAGATGTTTTGAAATCCCTGCAACAAGAGAGGGCATCGATAGGTTTAAATGTTGGTTTGGCAACGGTTCAAAACGTCGCTCAAAAACTCCAGCGATAACTCGTCTGTCCGCATCCGGGCCTTGCCTGCGCTTTCTCTCTCGCACTCTACCCTCAACTCCGGGTCGACAGACGTTTTATTTACCGTTAAATCATCACCTATGTAATGTCAAAAGATCGCCCCAGTCGTTGACATGTTATCTTTTCTCCAGAATACGGCCTGAGTTTATTTGATGCGATTTACAGCCCATTGCTTTCAAAAACACATGGCTGTGTCCCTAGAGGTTCGTTGCCAAACGCTGTGGTCTGAAACTGGTATCATATATAAATCTTTTAACACCCTGTGTCTTTCAAGACATATCGTCATGATAGGACTGCGTAAGCCACAAAAACAGTCTATTTCCCGCCAGATGGCCGTAGAAATACCTCCTTGAGACAATAACTTCCTCACATAAATGTCACATATCTGGTAATTGGTCAATCCAATGAAAAGATTACCTCTACTGCCTGCAGTCAATTTCCCGCCAATTGTGAGAGGAAAGCTAGTTCCGCCTTTTGTCTCTCAGATTCTGACCGAGGAATGTGTGTGTAACCTAACATACGTGTTTCTAGGTCGAATCGTCTGATGATATCGACCCACTTTTACGACTAGATTGCTTTGTCAGCTGAGCACTGTCGGCCTATGATGTTGTACTGTCGTCTGATCGTGACGTCATTCCCGCCAAAAGAAGCCGGGTCTTCCTCTATCGTCTGCAGCGCGTCTAACCGACGAATCTCAAGTCTAGATCTAGACACTGGTTGAAAAACAAGACGTCACCTGAGACAGTTTGTTCAGAAGTACAGGATAACAACAATGGGAGACTGACACGGGCAAAACGGCCTTCAATGTAACGTTAACAAAGAAAATGTTTTGTGCAGGCTAAACTTCCAGACTTATTTCAGATGTCTGAAGACGATAACGTTAATGACAATAATCATAGGTTTCGTTCTAGATTGCCTCTAATCTTATGATTATATAGGGGTATCTTTAAATGATAGCACAGTGGCATTACGATCTGAGAAATAAGTCATGCGTCTATGTCGATAAGGGCAGTAACACATACCGCCCTGTAATGATAAAGTTTACGGAAAGCAAGGAGCTTTTTACACTGTAAAGAAAGCAGAGAGGAGATTTATATACAGTGGGCTCCCTAACCCAGCGGGTAAGCGATTTTAAGAGGAAGTGGATTGGATTCAACTTGGTGGTTTATAGACAGGATTAAGCCTTGCACGAACTATCTTTTTTAACTAGCTGGCTCGGTGCTGTAGTATCATCTGGTAAGGCCCGGGGCTTGTCTAGACCCCAGTAGCCAAGACTTCGGTTTATCTGACTCTTCTCTGGATTCAAGAAACTATTCTAATAGCGTCCTCGAAAAAAGAGACCAAACGCTACAAGGTCAAAGTCAACAAAAGATTCCGTCACTTTCTTGACGAGGTACCAGCATACTACATAATTGCCCAGACGCGGGGGAAATGAGAGGAGTTAGAACTATGACAAAAGACACATACCTACTGTATTTGAGACATGTGGTGGTTTATAAAGACTGCTCTAGGTGTGGCCCTCCTTAAAGATTGCTGTCATTCCCTTCAGTCTATGTATACAAGACGTGCTGTAGTGCTGTTATGAAAAGGATTTGGTCTTCATCTTCTTTGGCATCTATGTACGAACAAGAATTCCTGATCCCTTAATCGAGGAAAGAAATTCTGCCCTGCAATGACATTTGAAGCTGGATTGGAGGCTTTGTACTTGTCGCATACCTGTTATCCATTACCTGAGCCGCAAAACCCAGATAATATTCGCACCCAGACAACTTCACATCAATCTTACAGGTCTTTACACGCTGTAATTTGTCGGACAAATAGACACAGTATAAATCGTTTGTCTTCAGACGTGCCGAAGGGATTTACGGATTCTAAGACGCACAGCAAGTCTCCTTCTTGTAAATATGGTCTATTGGTCGCGCTGGGAAGGGAACAAAGGAATGTCTCCAACAGCTGTACAATCAAACGCGCCGTGACCCTCAAGGTCAAAGGTATAGGCCCTGGGAACGAGACTATCAGACGATAATTACCTCAGCGCGTTCTGGACGATTCCAAGCTGTTGCCTTGGTGACAAGAGGTGGGGAAGGGGTGTGTGAAGTGAAATAGTTTCCCGAGGAAGGAATGATATCTGTGTTGCATGTTTGGTTTATCTGAATCTGGAAATTAACGCCCAATAAATCTCAGAACTACATGTAAGTGAGAGTAGACATAAGCAAGACATGAATTCCTGACAGCGACCTGTCAAAGAGGACGGTTGATCATGAGACAAAGAGTTTCGGCAGATACCAAGTTGAGGGCTGTTTAGCTGGCGTTAGTTAGAAAAAAAACACAACCAACAAAACAACCAATTTCAAAACAATCCATTAACCAATCAACCAATATCACTAGGTCCCAGTTCTTATGCAAGGTCAGTCTTGAAATAGAGACTGAATACACGTATGTATGTGTGATACTTTCTCTGTGTGAGGAGGAATGCTGGCCAGCGAACAATTTCATGACGGCGAGGTCAACTAGTTATTCATTCCTACAATCAACCACCGAGTCCATCATTCCACCTGACCGACATATTTTGTTTCCCCCAGTCTGCACCATGCTGAGCTTCAGCGCCTGTCTCATCCTGACCTGCTACGGAGCGTCACTCAAGAGGCGGGAGCAGGATGTCGGGCTGGCAGTGGTACGGACGGTTTCATTATTACCTTCGCCAAGAAGGTTATGTTTTGGGTAGCGTGTGTATGTACGTGTGCGTGTGTGTGTTATTCTCGACTGAATCGCTTATTAGTCCTCTTTGGCCATCTGACCAGATTTCTCAAGGCCCAAGACTTTATGCGCATATACGTGACATCAACAATGGGTCAAGAGTTGTTGGAAGTCTATGTCGTCTTGATGTTTCATCGACAATCTTTTATAGATTCTTCATCAATACAAACTTTAGGCATTTAGATTTGTTATAGAGTGCACTTGTCTGGAGATTGCAGCCTTTCCTTTGCGAAAGAGTCTACCACTTCTCTTGTTATGATCATTTACTCATTCCAGTGTTTCCTTTTGTTTTCCACCCTCCTTCTAAGAAAGACCCAGTGGCTTGTGGTCAGGCCTGGATAGACGACACGCAGCCTGTTCTGCGCTGCCAGGTCCTGGCTTAAGCGCCATTTCTCCGGTTTCATCTCTGATATCATTGTGGGATTTCTTATCTAAGTCCTGTCTAATTGGGTAAGGGAGGGGCGCTGCGGGGTGTCGGTAATAAGCAATAGTAGGTCATACGTTGGGCTTTAGTAAGTTGGGAGGGGGCACGTATGAAATGGCGGACATTGTAGATAGGCTTCTATTCAGGTTTTGATTTCAAACCTAACGCTTGTTAAGTTCACCTGCTGCTGTCTGTTCAAAAGTCAGTCACAAAAGCCACAAATATAGCTTTAGTACTTTTTTGAGGTGAGCCCTTGGCCCCTCTGAGGCCATAGGGACAGTGGGTTGTTATCAATATTGTGTCTAGGGCACGATATTGGAAGGTGGAGTCCATCCCTCTCCTTTCACCGCCTTTTATATTATACCTCCACAACCGATATCGGGACTCAGGTATCCATATCTTTATTACACCTGGGTGGAGTGATGGAGGTCTTGTAAAGTGCCTTTCCCAATGACACAAGGTCAAACTAGCTATCGGTGTTTAGCAAGCGAAAGTAGTGAGCCAGCGGTCACTACGGAGGATGGTGCTCAGGCTAAGGTCGAACTTGTGACTTTTAGATATAAGACCGCTAGCGCAGTCAGTCAAACACTCGATGCCCCCCTAGACTAATTATGCTTCTTTTATATCCGATGGGTCATGATAGTCTTTTATGACTATAACGCTAGAAAATAAAAATATTTGTTTCTACTAATTTCTCAGTTTATATTTGCCCTTTCTCAGTTCTTCTGCGCATTTCTTAAGCTTTATTCCCATATACCTCAACCCCCCTCTTATCCATACCCTACTCCTTAGCGCGAGTGATGACTTTAAGGGTTGACGGGTTATAGGTCAGTGGCACTCAACACCATAGGAGTTAATGTGCTTTTCATTAAGTTGGTGCGATGACAGGTTAGTGGAGGTGAAAGGTGGAATAATCAGTGTTAGAAAAATAACAAATGTTTCGAATTACGGCAGTAAGAAGCGAACGTCTGTCCAGTCCACACAAATAAACAGTCAAAGTCTCAATCTCTAACCCAGAATTACGAGGGGTGTTCTTACAACTGTTGCAAAGCTCAATGTAAAGCAAAGAGGGAGGGGGGTCATACAGTCACAGCTTGAGAAGAAAAGTCCTGTCGTCACTTTGGTCAAGGCATTTTATTGACCTTTATTAGAAGATGAAGCCATTCCTTCTCCCTCCAAAGCTTTTTAAGTCCCCAAACGAAGTCAGGTATTGAACCATAAGGATACTCTTTTTATACAAATCATTGCTTTATTCACACCAATGTTTCGATGAGTCTGTCACGTGCACCTTCTTCAGGGCAATACTGACTGGTTCACAATCGTTTGACTAAATAAAGCAATGGTTGTGTAAAAAGAGTCTTTTTAATTCAACGACGTACCAACCTGATGAAACTATTCTATTCAAGGATGAATTCAGGTAGTCGTGTAAAGTACAATTCTCAAGGACACGACGTCTACTCAGGAATGGAACGCGTAGAACCTATTCCATCTTGACCCAGCCACCCGGCTATTTGATGCCACTTAGGAGTTAGGAAGGTGATGAGGTCAAGGCCAATTAACAGATATTTGGGAGTTCGTTTTAACGTAAATAGGTACAAGAACGTAAAAACATACATATGATTTTTAAGATGGCTTAGTTTAGCAATGGAAGCATGTTAAGATGGACGGTTAATGGCAAAATAATGCTCAGTTTGCGTGCGGTGGTGGGAGGCTGTATCTCTATATACCGGCTCGTGATTACTCGCTCAAGGCCAATTAACAGATAATTAGTAGTTATTTTCAACACAAGTACGTCCAAAGGTCTTAAATGCAAAAACACACAAAGATTTTTAATTGAAATAATCCTTGATGCAAAATATATAACACAAATTGGTTATATCCCATGTCAATTTTCCTCGTGTGCTTACATCAAATAACTGGTGCTAAACCGTAAAAAGTAACCTGCTACACACTCAGAAAGTGAGCAATATGGTCGCCAGTGAGTCTTTCCTAGCCAGCAAAGGAAGCAAATAGGCCCAGAGAACCTGCTATATAAGCTACGAAGTCTTTCCCATGCATGTCTACCTCCCTGTCCCGTCCCTGGCCTGACCAGGTTCCACAGATGTCTTCCTTCGCAGCAGAGAATATGTTGCAGGGATCCTGACCCTCTCAAGGCCCAGAGATCGCCTTTTGTGCCTCCTGTTACCAGATTTGTTTTAGAAGAAAGGCTGGCTGTCAAGACGAAAAACAAATGCTACGTCGAAAGCTCTTGGATAGATAGCGTTTTATGTACACGAATGCTTCAGGAAACAAGTGTGTGCAAAGCCTGCTGTTGATCCAAAAAATAGATTCCGAAAGCTATGATTAAAAGTACGCGTTTTGAGTAAGAGTACAGATCTTGAGATATACCATATATGCTCTGTACTTAATTGAGTGATGCCATTGACTTCACATGTAAGGGTCTGACGACAAAAGTCCTTCGTCACCCACCCTTGCCATACTAAACTCAGTCTGTCCACATGAGGACAGCAAAAACAACAATTCGTAAATATATAGGGTTCATAAACTCTGTTTAAATCATAGTTGACGTTAATGCACTCTGTAAAGAGATTTGGGGCCCGGGCACGTGGAATGATGTTGAGTACAATACAGTTTGTAGCCCATCTTTCATCGACCCTAACTCTCCCGTCGCACGTCTCACCCCGGCTGTGTAAGCATCTCTCGTCCTCCCAAGTGCAACAATTCAAGTACATAAAACAGACGGTTGTCAGAACTATTCATCTTCACTGATTTGCTTTTGTCTTGAAACGTTCTTAGCATCTTAGATGTAATAACGTTACGACCTTGCTGAACTAAAGGTGAAGGGAGGCATTCAACGACAACAATTCAAGTGCATAAAACAGACGGTTGTCGGAACTATTCATCATCACTGATTCGCTTTTGTCTTCGAACGTTGTTAGCATCTAAGATGTAACAGCGTCAAGACCTTGTTGACCTTGAAATGAAAGGGGGGCATTCAAGGACTCACAACGGTAACAATGCAAGTACATAAAACAGACGGTTGTCAGAAGTATTCGTCACCACTGATTCGCTTTTGTATGTTAGCCTCTAAAATGTACGACCTTGTTGACCTTGGGGTGAATGGAGAGGGGGGCATTTGACGACTTGTACGCAAGTGGTGAAAAACATACTACTTTGCTTTTCACCTTAGACATCACTATTGTTTTCTGTATGTTGCTTTTGTCCTAGAGCGCTGTTAGACTCTAACATGTACGACCTTCGTGACCTTGGGGTCATTCAAGGACTCGTACGCAAAGTGGTGAAAGAGAACAGCTTCTTTGTTCTTCATTTGAGAGTCGAGTCTTAATTTCTGCTCTAAACACAGTTTATTAAATCCTTAAAGCAGACATGATTTATTGACGGTTTGATTTGGCAATGTACGAATGTTTGGATGGACGTTTTATGCTCTGTTTGCGTGCGGGAGCGAGAGGTTGTATCTCCAGTATGGGTTCGTGATTACTCGCTCAGCGATGGTCAACAAGGCGGATCTACAGCTTTATCTTGTTTGTACAGACGATATACGGACCGTGCTTGTCTCAGCAGATGTAACATAACGTTGGAAAGGTATAAATATTCTGAAATAAATCTGTCGTTTTGGAAAATGTGTCACAGTTTGATAAGAGGCGTTGTCACGTCAGAGTTAAGACATTATAGAAATATAGGAAATCTTTTTTGACAAACAAAAGTACAGCGACTTTCGTAAGGCCACAGCAAGTAAATTCCATGGATGACATCCTCTGCAGACTGCAAAAATAATGAGATAGGGCGAAAAAAACAAGATGGGTAAAAAAAAACAAGATGGCAAGTTTTCAAAATAGACGTTGTTACAAGACTTGAAGTGACAAAATATGGCATCACAGCCAACAAAGCATTCATTCCTGTATTTAAGAAGTGCACCAGTGTAGTTAAAGTGACACTAGTGTGGTAGACTGGTATCATTAACCATGTTGGCAACTACACTCAGAGCTTCCATAGTTGTGCCACTTTTACAACTATCTATCAAGTTTCACTTCTGCAACTACAGGCAATGCTACAGAGTCTCTAGTGTCAATTCTACATTCAATGATTAGGTTACAACACAACCTTTACCCATTTTCGTCTATCCGGCCTTCCCTGAAGAAGAAAAAAATTCTTGTTTTTTTTTTCTGAAATCAGGCGAAAATTAATGAGCGCGCGGATGTCATCCATAAAATTTACTTGCTGTGGCCTAAGGTCTATAACAACTACTTACAGTACAACTAAACAGACATATATGAATATCTATGGATACGAATAAGTCAACATGTTGAGTCTAGCTTGTCATGTACACTATTGGTTCTAAGGTACAAACAGTCCTCGATATATTTGCCTATTTGTACTACACATGCATAATCATATAATGTCCTTGGCAGAAACAGTGGTGAGCTGTCACCATGGATACGCAGTAGACAGTTTTCTCCGTTCCCACCATGTTCGCATTTGAACACCTGGTATTCCAATCCCAATCTACGTTTGATCTCTTACAAGGATTTGAAGTCCCTGTTCGTAAAAAATGTCTCACGCAATATCATCATAATCACATCCCGTCTTCAAAGAATACCGTCTGCATTTTTGTTCCCGCCAAAATGTACCCGGGTGACACCTGTTAATTCTGTCAGTGGATTGTTTCCGCTTGAGTTACTCTCAAGACCCGAGTTTTCACAAGATACTTGCAGCCTAAAATAATCCAAATATGCACATTTTATCATGTAACATTTTAAAGCTGGTAAACACAAGTGATTTTTCAATTAACAATGCAACCGGCTGTAGAGTGCAGTATGTCCATACAACATGTAGCTATAGAGTTATAATTGAGAAAATAATGGAAAGCTCGCGCTTTAATTTAGTTAACCGACCATTTTTTTGTTTCATGTTGACCCATAGTCACTTATTTGTCTATAATTCACGACTTCTGGCATTGAAATGCCAAGCTCTTGTCATTTTTATGTCAGCAAGTATAGCGTTATATGTATAGAGCAGACACGTTTAGGTTTAGGGGCGAGCCCTTTCGACCCTTAGAGTCTAGTGGACAGCTTTTGTTGTTTTGCCCCTGTGTCACTTGACCATGGAGTTCAAAGTTCGATAATGGGATCGGTGACCTTTAACCATATGCCTCATGATTTGACATAAATACTGCCATCATTCTCGGCGATATGTGACACAGTCTATCGACAGAACAGTTTTACATACATACACATAAAAGTGTCATAGAATCTTCATCCCCAGCTCCAAGCAGATGTAGACAGGCAACATCGTAATGTTTACCAAGGTCTAGTTTCTTCGGAGCAAATGACCACACTTTCAACTTTGAGGTTGAAAAAAGTTACAACTAGTCTACATCTGCTTCGAGATCAAAGATCTCGCGAACATCAGTCAGTCCAAAACGGTCAGTCAAACGAGCCTTTAGCATTTTTTTTTTATTGCAACAGATAAATACATAACATGATGGCGACACACTCAAGCTCAACATGCTTATTTTCGTGCCGTCATCAGGAACAAACTGAGAGTACAAAAGAACATTGAAACAAATACAGACAAGCAAAGCATATAACAAAAGTAATGTTAAGTAACACCATATAACAAAATCATAGAACATAAGAACTTTAGCATTATCCTGTCAAAGACAGATCTCAGTGTTGAGCTCATGAGAAATGTACAAAGTGTATCATTCTTCCATTCGGCACTTTGCTCTTGCTTAAGAACCGTACGCGTCCTCATGAGTCCACTTCCGAAAAAAGTAGTTCTGCTTGAAGTTGACTTGTTACTTAGAAGACGTGTCAAGGCCGCACAGTGGTAATTCTTGCACTCGCTGGGTCTGTGTGCCAAACTGTAACTTTAGACGTTACGCCAATTTGAAATAGTCTACTTGATTCTGTTTCTTCTTCCTCAACCTCTTGCCAGATTTATGTACAGATAGTCTTGACATAAGTGGCAAGTAAATTTCTCGATACATATTTGTTGGCCGGAATTAGGCTATTGTCCCAGGGGCTAAACATCTGACACATATTAAAACTGTTACGATGAGACACGATGTAAAACTGAATTCACGGTCTGAAATGGTGAGACAGCAGGTGAAGTCTCGCGGCGGAAGTCTCGCGTGACCTCGAAGTCCAGGGCGATGACCTTGAAGGGAAGGGGAGGGGGGCTCTAGTTTTCTTTTTCTTTTCAGTGTCCTCAATCTTGAAAGAGATTATTATGGCACGTCGTGAGTACTCTGATGCCGGCCAGTGCAGGCTGTCTCATCAGAACATGTTCCAAGTGCTATAAACCATTATCTAAAATCATAGTCCTTATGTAGGGAGGCAAACTTTGTATATTGTAATAACTGCATTTTTCATATACTAACATATAATGTTAGGTATAGATCTCTACTACCAAGTTGACAAAGACAAGAAAAGTCAGGTCTATAAATAATCCTAACAAAAGGCAATGGAGGTTACCCTGCTCAAGTTCAGGTCCCACCTGTTACAGAAATACATGTGGCAGGACAATGCTTTAGTTGGAGATTGTATTCGGGATAAGGTAAGGAGTTAATTGTGTCGTAGGCGGGAATGTACAACTGCTGAGTTCGATTTGAAGTTTTCTGTATGAGATACCGAAGAACTGTTATGTTGTACGTAGGTAGGTGAACTCTCAAGTATTGTGTTACATGTACAGTTGGCCGTGGGTGGTATTGAAAGTCGCTTTTCATCAATTCTGCAAGCACTTATATTTAAACTTGAACTGGAAACAACCCAGAAAGGGATACACTTACTTTTCAGGAAGAATCCAAGATCGCCAGTTCTTTTTTCTACTTCCAGATTTTGAAGATTTACTATTTGTAAGGGTCATCATGCCTATAGCAAAATGGAGAGCTAAACAAATACATATGAATAAGGATGACCTGGCCAATTTGTCTTTAAATCATTAGGAATCCTGTCTATACTGACCACCTGTCCACATAGACCAGATTTTGGTCCCTTGAATTGTCCTCTTGGGCAGTTTTGACTGTTCTAGTTTCCCAGTGCTTTATTTTCCAAGAATCGGAAGCTGCTTCATATATAAGTAGTAACAGAAGGAAAGTGTTGAACTTAAGTCTCGCCTTACCCTCAGTTCTGCCCTCTACAAATCTGTAGCAAAGTGCCTTATTTTGAAAGTAAGGCCAGGAATCTTGGCACCCCTTCAAGACAAATCGGCTTGCGAACAGGTCCCAGATTGTCGCTGCGGGACACTTTTTACAGCCCAGTGGGGGACATATCACTCCGCAAGGAGGGGGGGGGGCATTTGTCATCAGCCGGATGATGAAAAGAAGTCAAGTGTTTCCCCAGTTTGTGAGGGATAATGTTTGAACGATAACGATCTGTTTTATAGTGTGTGAAATTGACACGCGTATGTAAGTGACGTCATAGACTGAAACTAGAGAACACTGAACGAGATGGAATGGGCATGGCGGAGAAAAACATTGCAAACAAACTAAACTCGTACAATATGGTGAATATTTCTATCCTGAGTTGATGATAGAAGGCAATAAAAAAAGGATTCTTTTGACTTAGATAAGGGAAATTTTTCGTCTGCTATGTAAAATATACGCATTTTATTCTGCCGTATATGAAGGACTCCGTGATAAGCAAATTCAATCACACGATGTATGTCCAACATAAAGAGCCCACTACACTTGTCAAGAAAAGTATGGGTGACCAGGTGAGCTTGGCCGGAAATGCAAGCCGCATTGCACTTCCACTAGCCAAGGAGGTTCCTACTCTAAGATAACTCCTTGCACTAGCTAAGTGAAAAAGCATCATGCGTCACACCAGCTTAGGATGACTGCTCTACTTTTTTTAAATTTTCAACAAGCTTTATTAAGTGCAGTGTACTGTGATATTTACACGTACGGCCAATACCCCTGTAGATTTGGCACACGTGCCTGTAGTGTTTACGCCGCCATTACACGCCTAATCTCTTGATTAGGGAATGTTTAATGTTACTCCATTTCCAAGGTCACGGAGGTGTGATACGTGAGGTTAGCTTACTCCTGCTGTGCTCGGTCATTACCAATGATAACATGTAAACCAACTTGATACACAAAAGGGACAGCTTCTATAACCGATCCAAGATGGCCGCCATGTGGAGCGTGCTAATAAGGCCAAGTTGACTCGACCTTCCTTGACCTTGGCGACTCATTTTACGGCTACCATGAAATTGACCGACTTACTCGGGATTCTGCACCATCTCAGGGATATTGTTTTTCATATTTCTATAGCTGTGTTGTTTCTGTTTTGTCAGCTGTTACTTCAATCTAAAACCGTTTTATGTTCTGCAAATGTAGAAATAAGGAAAGGATAGCATTGTCGACCTAAACCGCAAAATATATGTTATTTACAGTCAAATAACTCTTGATCTACACAAATTAACACCATTCTCACGTAGGTCCGAGGTATTATCTTGACCCCCCTCCCACGTCTTCGAACCAGTCGACCCTCCACACGCCCATGACCTTCAACTATTGGCTGTCGTGTGTAAGCAATAAAAAGGATGACCAAATTTGACCTTCCGTTATTTGAAAATATATATAGCACAAGTTTGTATACTGTTGAATGTGATCCGTCACAACCTTTCACTCGAGTTAACTGAAGTCAGGTCCTCCTTCACTCTCCAAAAAAATCATTCGTGACAACTCAAATATCAAAGGTAAAAAAAAAAATGGCGGCGACAGATTGATCGAAACGTCCGGATGAATGAATGAATGAATGAATTTTATTGCTCAACAATCGCACAGGGTACAATGTATGGCAATTAATAACAACTAATAGATGATACCACAATTTCTGACAGGCTTTTTATTGACGAGATGGTGTTTATAACTTGAATACCTCGGCGATCATGTTGGTGTGTTGCTGCATCAGGCATAAAAGCCGCATAAGCATCTTTGTGTGTTTCACGAGGACACGCTGCAACATGACAAGATGGTGTCGAGTGAAAAGATTGTCATGATTCTATCCATGCCATCCATCCACTTCACCGCATTTAGCCAAACCCAAGTGCTGTAGGATGTCCTTCATCGCAATCCGATAATGAACTAAGTTACCATACCAAATACCAAAGGTTTATCCAGACGAGATATTTCCTACTCAACCATGCCTAATTACCAGTAGCTGCACATCATCACGTAATGTATACGATACCAGTACTTACACACCATGAAGGACACGGGTTAAGTTTCACAAACTCTCTCTCCCCCATCTTTGTAATGTTATGGTGGTTGAATCTCGTGGACAGTCTAGTCAATCTAACACCGTCGTTTCGACCACCCGTACCGTAAATGTCATAAGATCCATGGGAATAGTATTGAAGGTCAACAAATTTCATTTTGAAGCCTGTATCGCCCCCCGTCCTGATGCACACGTAGATGGCCTCCTTTTTTTGCACCTTTCACAATGTAGTTAGAATAGTACCACCCTCCTAGTCTCCAAGCAAACCCTACGGTGCCTTAGAGATAGTATCAAAGCTGACCAAGGTACTTAGTATAGCGGCACCTCCCTGTTTCGGTGCAGGCAGACCTCCGGTGCCCGTTTGACTCCCTTTGGCCGGCTACACTCCTTGGCCAGCTTTGATACTATCTCTAAGGCACCGTAGGGTCTGCTTGGAGACTACCACCCTCCATCCCAAATGAAACGATTGAGTCTGACAGCTTTCAAAGGGGACTTACAGTATGATCAATATGTCTACACGCATGGTTATTATTGCACTAGTTGAGTGTAATACTGTAAATGCGGAAATGTTCGAGGTGGATTAATGTTCGCGGTTTTCGCGGTGACCACTTCATCTTGAACTTAAATCCACCGCGAAAATTTTTCTATTATTGTATTAGACTGCAGCCTATGGTGTTACCGCGAACTTAAATCCACCGCGAAAAGTCCTTTTACCCGCTACCGCGAAATTAAATCCCCGCGAACTTGAATGCATTACAGTATACTATAATTAAGATACGCGTATCTATTGACTGACAGAGCTACGTTCTATAGCCGATAATGATAACACTATGTAGGGTTATATTGCTTCAAATAATAGGAAAACCACAGCGTTTCTACCAACAAACAAATTGCCTAATTTCCGTTCGCTGTCCGCGGTCCAAGTTAGCCAACGTGGAAATGATTTCGCTATCTCACTTAATGTCTGACACATGTAAAGCTAGCGCCATACAGTGATACTTGTATACCTGGCATTGATCCCAGCGGACACATGAAAACTATTACACTATCCAAACTTTTAAGATTCATGGACTTCAGCGTGATGTAACCTGGCGTTTTGGGGGAATCACGTCGTTTGTTTCTCGTTTAAACAATCCATGCCTTCTGACCCATATACCTATCCTTATTGGATCGAATTCAACTCCCCCCTCATCTTCACCCAGTCCCGACTTCCCTTTACTCTGACTTCCTTTCTTTGATTCATTTATGTTTGTATCTTTCCTTCTTTCAGTTTTGATTTTTTACCTTTTTCTTCCAATCGTTCTGTTTGTCTTCGTCTCTGCTTAGGTTTCTTTCTCTCCTTTCCTTCGTATATTCCGTCTTTCCTCCTTTGAATTTCTTCCCTTCTCTCAGTTTTCTTTTCCTTTTTTCCTTCGTACCTGTCGTCTTTCCTTCTTAAACGTTCTTCTCTTCTCTCAGTTTCGTTTTCTTTTTTTTTCTTCCCTTCGTCCTGTTTTTCCTCTCATCTGTGGTTCTTTATCTTCTCCTTTCATTCCCACCTTCCATCCTTCCCTAAACTTTCTTCCTGGTAATTCCCTTCGTCTTCTTTCTTTTTCTTCCCTGGTTTTTCTGCCCATCTGTAGTTCGTTTTCTTTTCATTCTTTCCTTCCTACCTTCCGTCATTCCTTTCTTATCATCCCTTTCCACCAGCCTCCTCTTCCCATCTCTACTCCCATTACCTATGCCCACACTTACATGTACACCTATCCCCCTTTCTCTCTCTCCCCCCCCCCCTCTCTCTCTCTCTCTCTCTCTCTCTCGCCTGCCAAGATTTGCACTTGACCAAATTTACCGAGTTTTATCACCCTCGACAGTTCACTGTCTGAAGTGGCACCCCTGCCGTCTCACTACTCTTTGTTACAAGTGAACTTGTTCGGGTTCACCACAACTCAAGCTTACAACTTACAAACCTTTGTCCTCTCGCATGTTTGCCGTCACAGCCCACGTGAGGTGATCGACACTTCACAATTGGTGCCGCCGGATTGGGTAATGGTGATCTAATACAGAACAGACAACGTCATGCCAGCAAGGCCAAGTGCGTTAGCAGGGGTTGAACTTGATGGAGACAACAAGGGCACGTTATGGTGATGAGAAAGTCGTGTTTCTGTAATACAGAACATGGCGGTGGTGACTTCTCCCTGTAGGGGACCTTCTGTCATCGCGCCGTTCCTAGTGGAACCTTTGGGGTTTTACTGCCGAATGTCAACTCTATTAACGCTTTTCTTTGAAGTCGTGCTACCAAAAGAACAGAACTTACAGTCTTATTAAAATTGGAGCTTGGATAAACGCCTAGATGGAAAAATCACACTCGATGGAAGTATACACTAACCAGTTTTTTCTATGTCATTGAAAGCATATCTTTGAAGTTGTGCTACCAAACGACTAGAAGTTACGGTCTTGTTAAAATTAGAGCTTGGATAAATGCTTTAAAGTTAATATCATGTTTAATGTACACTAACCAGTTTTCCAAGCCAAAAAGGTGGGAAGGGGCTAAAAACTGTTATAGATCAATCTCTTTGAGAGCTATATTTCTGAATTTGTGTTGCCAAAAGAACAGATGTTACAATCAGGGGATATTTGGAACTTGGATAAATGCTTATCTTGAAATATCAGGTTTAATGTTCAATACCTACTAACCAGTTGCTAGTTTCTTATATCGAACAGGTGGATGATGGGGAGGGGGTGGTTGTAAAGCATTCGATAGATCCCATCTCTTTGACAACTATACGAACCTTATTACGATCACAGATTGTTCCTACTCTCAGATAGCTCCTTTAGATATTCCTAGTCTGTTATCTTGATAAATTGATAAATCTCAGGATATACCACATTGAAAATAAGATGCGTCCAGGGTGCCATATGCTAAATCACTTGGCAAGATATGTCTAAGTTATAGTACGTCTGTAGAAGAGACAATTATTGATTGTCTGAATACACCTGGTTTCCGAATGTGGGACTATCGTCTGTCCCACGCATTATGACGGCATGTCTGTTCCACTCCTTTAGACGATTTCACACCACGCTACGCTAAGGCGGATAATAAGCCATTGTGGACACTCCATTTAACACGTTGAAAGCGATCCGACCCTCTGTGCCCTTCCCATCATTGCCATTAACCCCTCACGTACCAAGGGTCACCTGTTACTCATTCCGTTTGAATCACCAGCTGTTAGTTCGGCTTTGAAGATGAGTACATCTAAATACCAGCTTAATGTCACATTTGAAATGAGTAGGCTCGACCTTCTTTTGAATTAAAGAAACACTTCCCACCGTTTTCGTTTGTATTCAAACTCACGTACCCACTCGCTCGCTAATTTCTCTTTTCCAATTTATGTAAAGCTATTTGTACTTTTAAAACAAACATTGATCAATAAATCATCACATCTATTTATTTTTTTTCTTCATTTTCTTTCACTACAAACTACAGTTACCAATGGCGCGATAAACACTATTTTCTTATTGATATAAATCTCATTCTATGATGTAACGTGTTTTCAATACAAACATTTATCTGTATGTCAAACGCGTCTGCCCCGGTCACCCACTTTTAAAGTGACTTTACCCCGTGGTCACTTTGACATAGTTGAAGCCAACTCTGTACTGTACTGTCTGAGCAACAATTGCTCAATGATTGAATGAATGATTCACTACGATTCCAATCACTCAGGAGACGCGTGGTTTCCTGTGATGCGACCAGGTTTGTGATCTATCTTCAACTATGACGACATGTCTATGTCTGTGTCTGTGACCTACTTTTTGTGACTCAACTTCTTTGGGTATATCATTCAAAACGTAGCTATAGAAGTGTGACTGAAAAGACACAAAGCGTTAGAAAAATACTTTTTTATATACAATTTGTGTAGCGATTTTAGGTCGCAGAGAGAGCACAGAGAGAGCGCCGTCCTAGTGGAAAGGGGGTTTAACTTGACATATTGTCCACGTTGACCTTTAAGTTCAAGATGGCAGAAGGTCAACGAAACGGTCAATGCCCGGTGACAGAGCACTGACACCCACATAGCGACGTACACCGCAGTTTGACTCTAATCTCCAAGCATATCCTACGCTAGTGTCCAAAGTTGGCAGAGGAGTGAAGCTGGCCTAGGAGTGTGTATGCTCCGGTGCCCTCTGGACGGCTATACTCCTTTGCTAGCTTTGATCTTTTGCTTTGACCTCCAGTCGCACTGTACATCACTCGTTGGATCGTTTGTTACAGGGTCTGGCTTCATTCCAAAGAACGAATAAAGAAGTAGAAGATCGCTCTATTTGTCGGGTAAGAGTTGCACAACCTCTCAGACGTATAAGACATTGCTGCCCCATTGACTTCTGACCCCATTACCAATCTTAAGATTCAACCAAGGTCCCCATACCAACTGATGTTTGTCCCTCAAGAAAGTCCTGTTTACTCAACACTTGGCGCTGAAGGCCGATCGGATCGGTTTAAAAGAACCCTATTGTCTAGTGAAAGCCAGGGACAAGCGAGTGTTATATTTGTAGTTTCCTGGTGTCGGACATGAAACGTAAGCTAATCGCACAAGGAGTTATAGGTAAGATAAACGATGTGAGAATAGGTTCAGGTTTGGGTGCACTGTGTGGAGAGGTGTGATTGAGCCCCTAATGCATTGCGAGTGAAGAATTAACTGTTTCAGTAGTCTTATGGTGGTATCTCACTGCACTTGGGGCACCGGTGCGACGCTGCGGGGTAAGTTCACTGCGGCACTGTTTGTGTTATTTTGGCCGATCTTTTTATAATTTAGATATTGCGTAATAGGTAAAAGTATGAATTAGGAGACAACAGAATACGCAAAACGTAAGAAAATTCGTTCTTTATCTCTGAAAGTCTTTCGAGCACCACAGTGCCGCACCGGTGCCCCAAGTGCAGTGAGATACCACCTATACTTGGGACAAGCATGACAAGACGGAATACCTGTGAGAAAAGAGGGACCGGTTTAAGACAAAAGTGTAGTTACTTTTTGTGCCTTTACTTCAAGTTTCTCATTTGTTTCTGCAACTCATTCATTTCAGTTTCAATTTCTTGTTTGGAGTATATTTATCATATCTGTAATATTCCCCTGTGCCTTCCTTCATTCATTCATTCCTTCCTTCCTTTATGTTTTTGTCATTCATTCATCCCATACTTGTTATTTTACAATGTTTTTACTGCAGAGTCTTTCCTTACTTCTTCCCTGTCTGACCGATTGAGACCTAAGTCGCTGTTGAAATAATCACACATACAAACAACATGTTCCAGGCATCAACAGCATTCACGAAACCCACCACCACTTCTCTTAATAAACACATCATACTCCTGTAGAGCCCCGCGTGAGGTCTCAAACCCAGACGTCTAGCCGATCATGTTGGCATGATTTAACCTTGCAAGGATAACTTCTTACAGTAGAAGAAAAAGAAGAAATAAGTTATACTTCCCCTGAACAAGAAAAAAGCAACTTTATCAGTCCAGAAAATAAAAGAAGTTGACTTACGCAAACGAGCCTGTGTAGAAATATTTGTAGCATTGATCTCGTTATAGGTTTTTCTTAGTCTCCAGGCAGGTGTGTCAGCTGGGTAAAATAAAAGGGAATAATGTAGCCAAATAAGTTTAGAATAAGCTACTATGCGGGTTTTCAGTCAGTCCCCTGGCCGGTCTGTTCACTCCTAGGCCAATCAACTCCTGATAGACTTTTATTCCTACTTTGGCAAACGTCCCCTATTACTATTCGGCCAGGCCGGAGTCTTATTATAGAGACCAGGGTTTTCTCGATAAATTGAATCGTTTAATAGTTGCCCAGTACAGCTGGCTGCCATTTACGTTGCACTATACTTTGATCGCTAACAATTGAACGTGCGGCGGCCGTGAGCTGAGTGTTGATACTTGAGCTGTGCCGTGACCCGCACATGGCGCTGTCAGCAGGTAGAGCTGTGATGTTGTGTGGTTAAATATGGCCGCGATGACTTAGACACGTGTGATGTTCGCTATGACGTCCAGATGAGAGTTAGATGTGCCAAGACGGCAAGGTGGTCTTGTGGTTCGGGTTGTTGATTTAGAAGTTAAAGCTTCTGGGTTCGAATGCCTAGCAGGCCCAATTCTTGATTTTTTTCAGTAAAGGCACTTAACACCAATTCGCTAGTTACACAGGTGAAAATGAGTACCTAGCTATGGTTATGGACGTCCTCTTGGATGGCACGTAAAGAAAGACCCCTGGCCCGAAACGTGACCATGGACTTTTGAAAGCTATTGTCCTTAAAATGTATCCTAGAAGAGTTCATTTTTCTTTACTATTCCTCTTATGATTCCATTCCTCTCCTCCTCATTTCTCTTCTTCATCCCTAAGTCCTCTCCATCTTGACATCATCATCATCTCTCCTTCTTATCCCATCTCTTTCCTTCTTTGTAGCATACCAAAGGCTAGACGTTACATTGTTTCTAACTTGAAATTCCTTCATCTTCTACTCTTACATTCCTTAAAAAACAGATGCACTCGGAATTCTTTTAGCAATTATTACAAACATGATCGGCCTTGCTCGGCGACAGGTTTTGTGTAAAATACATGAAAACAACCCTTGCAAACAGAAATGTTTTGCTCCTCGCGGTGGATACTGTTACACAACTTCGACGTGCACTAAGATCACACATGTCGACAGAGAGTCAGTACAGAGGGCCACAGAGTAGATGTTTTGAAAACATGGCCAGATCTGCTACGTTAAAGACCAAGTACCAGTTCATAGCATGCCGCGTTGGACGCCTTGCAGGCCCACCGTTGCCTTTGCACTCTTGTGTGTTGGTTCAAAAATAAACATTCTTTGAGACCGCCAGTGCAACCACTTCGACGCGTGCTGATTCCTGGAGTTCACAGTCCTTGAACTACCCGGTCTATTTCTCTATATCTGGGTTATCAAAACTTCCCTGGAAATCTTGCTCCCTATCTCCCACTATCTTAAAATAACAACAAGGAGGAGGCGTCCGAGGTAGACTGGTGAAAGAAAGATTTTAAGACACTGGTAATCTATAGTGCCGATCTTGACATCGGCTTAAGATAGCAAACATTCTAAAGAACACTATACATCTTGTACAGTGTCAATCCCCTCAAGACAGCTAATAAGTCTTGAAGCTTCTTTAAGATTCAAATGTTTCATTCAACAACTGCCCCAAGAAGTTTGTTTTTCCTTTTCTTTTTCAAACAACGTTGGGTACAAAAACTCAATATTGTCTACCACCCTGCACGCTTCACTCTGTACGCATTATATATACATTGGATTATTTTACTTCTGGCCTTGCAACTAAGTCCGGATTAAAAGTAATGGCCTGATCACACGACAATCGGCACTAGAAAAATAAACTTAGAGTTCTTTAAAGATAATGTAGGAGGTCTAGTAGGCTTAAGTTGAAGAGTTCGTTTTACAATACATTCACATACGTTATCTCAGTCATATTAACCAAAAGGCTGAAAAATATGCAGCAAGTTGATCATATCTTAATACATGATGGTTTTATTCCTCGGTTAAAGCTTTAAGCAGGGAACACATTCAAATATGCACGTTGCCCTCATCTCATATTTCATGGCTGTATCTTTATATATATACACATGGCTTGTTCTTAAGTTCAAGCAGAGGTACATAAAACACAAATATGTGCTTCGTCCTTATCTGGCATTTGATCGCCGTATTTTTATATTCATGATGTTTTGTTTCTTAGTTTATGTTAGCAATGGGGCACGCAAATAAGTGCATTGTCCTCATCTGACATTAGACGACTTTATCTTTACAGATGATGGTTATGTTTTTCGGGCCAGGAAGCAGTTATACAAATACAGAAAGTGCATTGTCCTCATATGACATATGATGGAAACAACGTGCCTCCACAGCGACAGTGTTTTGTATTCGATAGGCCATTTTCTATGGTCCTAATGAACACAAGCCACACCTGTCGATTTTTCGAGATATTCTGTATGCGTAGCCACGCTCCCAAAGTTAGAGTTCTAAGTCCACTCAGATTGAATTCTCAAATATCTATGCCCCTCCAAGTACAGGTTCTAAGTGTGTCCCACGTACGTACATTTGATCGGGTATGTTCCTGATCAGTTTTGCCTCCATGCCCCCTTAGGGCACTCGTGAGTTACTGACTTCTGTCTTCATGCCCCCCTAGGGTACCCGGGGGGTTGCCAATGTCACGACACCCTGTCATAACATCGAATGACACCTACTTATATATAGCTCAGCTGGTTGAACTAACAATGCCTGACAGGGCCGAGTCAGATCCCTTTACAATATCTTTTGATATGATTTAGATAGGAACTAAATAAGTAATATACAATAGTGGAAACTCCTCATTGTTATGTGTGCGTGTATGTGTGTGTGTGTATGCCTGTGTGTGTGTGTGTGTGTGTGCGTGTGTATTTGTGCGTGCGTGCGTGTGTGTCTGTATGTCTGCGTAAGTTTGTAACAGTGTCAGTCTCTCTCTCTCTCTCTCTCTCTTTCTCTCTCTCCCTCTCGCTATTTCTCTTTTTCTCCCTCTCTCTCTTTCTCTCTCTCTCCCCACCTCTCTCTCTCTCCCTCTCTCCCTCTCTCTCTCTCTCTCTCTCTCCGTACGAAACTAAGATGGTATCGATGGATTCGTTTTTGATATTTCTTCTGTACGTAGGTTTTGACCCAAAGCCTTGTTTCTTGGTCTCCTATTACTTCCTTTAGGACCGTAGACCGTAGCCTTAAGTTGTCGATAACTCTTGTTCAGGCTTCATTCCGTTCAACGGAAACAAGCTGCTGTAATAGATCGCCCGCCAGGGGGCATACATCATCGGTATCGGATGTCACAGATAAGAAAGCGAGTGAACGGGTACACCTGTTCTCTGGAACGGGAATAAAACACGACATGCCAGTCTTAACTTCCCAAGGCATACACCTTACATTGCAGCACAGCTTCCGGCTGTCACGGTTTAGTTTATTTTCTTGTCTGTGAGCTACAGGCGTTGGAGTCGCCTTCAGATAAACCCTGTATCCTATCAGAGCAGAGCTAGGATCAAAATTTATAAAGGTTGACAAGAAACAAGTGGAAGGATGTCAGTCATACTTTTGCTGAGATAATAAATGGAGGGTGTTTTGTTACCTCCATGAAAAATAAAGGTGTTTTATGAGTGTTTCTGTATCTGTGTTTGTGCCTAGGCCTGTCTGTCTGTCTGTTTCCAAAATTTGGTTTGCTGTAAGCTTGGTAGATTGTGATGATATATGTTATGCTCGTAGGTCTCCGAAAAACGAAAGTCAGAGTTACGTTTGAGGCTCTTTTCTTGGCATCTTTTGTCCTGGGCTATGGTATTTGGTGATGATTATTAGTGGCAGGTAGGCGTGATGTCAATTTGGGCCCCTAGCAGCTTAACCTAGAACTGCAGGGGTCGTAACTTGTTTCAGAGAGGATAACTTAACAGATGAATGAAGGATTTTTTAAATTTATTTTCGAATGACTGAAGAGAATAGATAACATAAAGGCAGATACATGTAACCGGTTGATTTGAGTATCTGAGTTTATTATTATTGAATGTGATGATTAAGAAATCAGCAAGCCTTTCTAAAAGCAATGTGATTTTGTGGATGAATTTACAGAAATGGACCACAATGTGTACTTCAATGGTCCATAAATAGAAAACGCTGTACGTTGTACATAAGGAATTACATGATGCACTAAATTGTTCACAAACAGTCAGTTGATATCATACAGTTGTACAGTGTAGTATGACATCAAAAATATTGCCACCAGACAAAACCATATGTTACCGAGCGATGATAAAATACTTATATACCATATACGACGGCATGCAAATACATGGACTATGTAGTCTATAAGCCTGGTTTATAGTAGGGAAGTCTCCAGAAGGGACTTAAGCCTTCATGTCCGTTTGTCCTTCCGAAAGTCGGGTTATCTTCGTCTTATCTACTGCTTAAGGACGTTCCTTGAATTGAAGACATGAGAGGAGTTGTGTTTTGACATTTACAGCTGTTAAGCTGGATAGTTTACTGCATAATGTTACCCGTGTAAGGCCAATTAACTAACCCTTGCTTTAGGGAGGCAGGAAGTTGTATTTCCGTTAACTGGTCTTTTAAATAATCTAAACCATATGAAGGTCGTATCTGAAACACGTTAACAAGAACATACTTGTAAATGACCAATCATAGTCTTGTATTTGTATCGCCTTTGAGAGTTTGAATTTTCATTAAATCTGGTATTTGGGAATGTGGGACAGTAAATAGCACTCTACTTTGTGCTTGAAGACATAAAAGGTATTAAAACTGAAGACGTTAATTGGCAATTATATTTTACGACAAAAAGTACTTTTGTGATTTGAGTTGTCAAATAAAGGCTCTAAAGGTTCTTGGTTCGATTCCCTAGCAGGTCCAAATGTTAATTGTCTCACCTGGAAAGGCACTTCACACCTATTTCCTCACTCTACTCGGGTAAACATTAGTACGTAACTTTAATGCGTCTCTTTTTAACGTAAAGCTGGCGGGGACCTTGTCTTTGAGAAAGCACGTTAAAGGGCTCACCATGCTTAAAACTGACTAGGGGTCATTTCTGGTGAGAGTGAATCAAACCTATTAGTATGGTTTTACCTCATGATCGGTACGAAACTGATATGTTACAACTAAAAAAAAATGGGGGGTATCCGAAACTTAAGATCAAAGGACGAATCATATTCTGTCCATACCCTACATCGTGACTTACTAGTATGTATGATACGCACTTTTATTCTTCTATATATCATAAAAAATCGTATCTATGATATGGAACGTTACCCGTAAGACATGCATTAATGTCTGATGGGGGTTTGGGCATTCTATCGAATTTTGTAGACGCTAGCCTTGCTTCATTCTACATACTAAAGGATATTGGCTAAGAGTGCCCACAGCGGCGGCAGAACATTACGCAATTTGTTTGGCACGAGAAGAGTGTCAGCTGTTCCTGACGGAATGTGGTAAGTCCTTCTAACTGGAAACTGTATCTTTTCTTCGCCAGAAGCTATCGTGGTCACAAACGTTATCTTGGTGAGGTTATGGGTCTTAAAGTCGAAGCATGTCAGTTAAGGTAGTGGAGGTCACTTCTACCGCATTTCGTCTTCTTATAAATTATTACCTTAGTGAAAGTTGAGGTATTGTTTTCGGTTTGTTCACATGTTTGTCTTAATGTGTGTTCACAATTGCTCCTGCTTACCAGGGTGCAAGTTTGTTCCAGGTCTGAGATGTATCCGAAAACATTTACAAAAACTTCAAACACAAACTCTGGCATAGAAGCAGAAGAAAGTGTATTGCAAAACAAGAAGCCAAAGATGTGTTGTGTGACACTGTTTTCGCATTGTACTCTCTTTCAGGAAACATATTTATTTTCCATAGCTCCTTCAGAAAAACTCCAACGATAGCGCTTTCTACGATTTTCTACAACTTCACGTATTAAGACTTTTCCTTCGTGTAGTGAGTGTGCAGAAATCCATGCGGATATATACTGACTTGCTAGGACCTTGTTGATACACGAAGAACGTTAATAAACTTCGCGCTGACAGCCTCCTGACAGCAAGTGTGTACTAACAAGAGTCAGCACGTCTAGGCTGTGTTCAATAACTCTGTACTGTGACCATGACAGGTGACGTGTTTGGACGATGAATGCTTGGAGAAGGCGGCGGAATTTGTGTAGGTGACGTGATCTTTCAATGCTTGATGAGAGCCTGGTCTTTGTTACCAAGGACCACATGTTTGTTTGTTTGTTCCGCATAAACAGATAAACAGCCTTGAAGTATAACACACCTGTTTGTGTGCAAAGTATACGCTGCACAACACCCCCAGACTGGTTAGCATTATTTGCTCACATTAGGCAAGTTTGACGGATGCTCGAGGTGTGGCTCTCCAGAACACGGGACCCCATGCTTTATGTCTCAGTATCCGAGTGAACATCCCTAATCGAAGCTAGTGTCTCCTTGCCATCTGATTCGGCTGAGAATATACGCGTTAAGAGTCTCTCTCAAGGGTATAGCACTGGACCCTGATAGAGATTCGAACTATAGCCGCAAGAACACTTTGTCAGCTAAATGTTTGATGATAACCAAGTCTTGGTCAACGTTGGGTGATCTTGCCCCTGAAAGCTGCAACGCTACAGGAAGTTTCCAAACACAGATTTTCTTTGGATCTTATAAAATGCGTCTCATACGATCGAGACAATGCAGAAGAAGCTAGAGTACATTGGCAGTAATTTTCCATGATTGCTCATCTCAGAACATCGCCCGCATGTAGACCTTCCATGTTGAGACATCGGTAGGGTAATGACCAATGACAGTTGCAGATGAACTGCTCATGGAGGTTATCTGCAGAGCCTGCCCTTGAATACCAGAAGAGCAGCTGGTCAGTATCGCACCAGCTCCCCTTGATAACGTCCGAAACGTAACATGCATGAGAAAGTGAAAAAATCCCCAACACTGGAGCGCTTCAAGGTTGTCGTAAATTTAGTGGAATGGCCTTTGCCCGAGACGGGTTAGTTCTCGTTATGTTGGACATACGAAAGATGACATCGTTGGAGCGAGAAGACGCGAGGCGGCAATGGTTGAGGACGTTTGACCTTCGTTAGCTGTGGGAGACTGAAGGAAGATGTTGTTTTGTAAAGTACAGCTGTGTCCTTGGCCTGATCCGTCCAGGACTGAAGATGACCGGATCCCTAGTGCTCTTCTAACTCCTATAGACTGATGACAGATAACTGGAACGCTTTTAATCTACGAGACAATATTTCGGAGCATCGTTTCAATACGCAACGTTGAATCACTTTTTAAGTTTGCTTTATATTAGTTTATTCATTCAGCTTTACATTTTTGTAAGGACAAATCTGAAAAGACCAGGCAAGTGAAACAATTCAGTGCCTCTACAAGGCCAGCTCCTCAAATGACATAACGAGAAAGAAGAAAACTTTTTGATTTGCTCATCCTTATGTTACCTGCAACGTGTCGCTATCTATGAGACTCCAAAAAGTTCACATACGGTCTATGTAAGCAAGAATCATTCTTGCCAACCTAAATAGTTCTTCAATGGCTCGGCCCTCACTATCACCTTGAGCGTCTCAAGCTCCGGAAACTAAGGCATTCTCGAGCTTCTTATACCTTGCAATCTTGAAAGGCCTCGAATTGGTCCTATCAAGAATGGACACTGTTATAAGATTATCAGGAAAAGGATTTTGGATAGACCAGCTGGATAAACCACAAGAAGGATTTCTTAAAGACCTTTGACTCGCCTTAAAACATTCCAAGAAGTCTTCTCTTAAGACTTTGTCTGTTTTAGATTACCACAAGTTCTTGATAAAGTACCAATGGTTAGACACACAGAGAAGTCGCGAGGTGTGGGACGTTTAGAGGAGACAAAAGGCCGTCTCTAATTTGTCATCGACTGGCATTTGATATGTTAAGGGTGAGCTGCAACAGATTTCAACTTGAACATTTGAAAGCATGGAGTCTTGACAAGTACCTTGACAAGCCAGATTGGGACGAAATTGTGCAGGTTCTATGTCATATGTGACAGAAATGTATTAGCAGACAATATCAGGTGGTGCTGTTCATAATTCCTTTATACCTGTTGAGATCGATTTCTGTCACCTTGACTGCTGTCTGTCAGGGGTCGTTCACTCCACCACTCCACCGTCGATCTGTCATCGCCATCTTGTTTCGTGCAGGTCAAAGGTGGTCGTTCGTAGTGATTGCTTGTCCAAGTAATGTTGACAAAGTCAGTCGGTAGCACAAACCCATCCTTCACGCCGCAGGGGTTGACGGGAAGGTGTTGAAACACAAATCAATCTGCTACGAATCAAGGACACATCTGTCATCAAGGTCAAAGTCAAAGGAACAACTCAATTGAAGGGAGTGAAAGGAAGAATGTTTTAGGTTGTCTTTCTAATTGTGTACGTTTCTTTTCGTTTTCATTTTATGGTCTTATAATCAAGGTTGAATCTTTTTGTCCAAGTGCACCTGATTTACGGAGTTCGGACACATTGTTTGGTTTTAGCAACCCCTCCTAGACTTCCTAGGTCGCTACGATGTTATGCAACAGTGTCTGCCACGGCCTGTTGAAGACAACGTATGCATTGCTACGCCATTGACGGCCCCTTATTGTGCGTAATTATTTACAGCCGTCGTTCTTTTTTCCCCCAACTGTTCTCATGGTGTGGTAAAGTCCTCAAACGATCACAGACCGTAACAAAACAACATTTGTAGCCAACAAATGGGGCTGCTTTTCAGGATGTTGACCAAACTAAACGGACGAAAAACATATCCATCATACTAAATTAAACGTGAATCATCGCATGTGGTTTACAGTACATGTATTTGGGTAGATGATACGGATGTAGCTTACAAATTACGTTTGAGTGCTTAATTTCGCTGAAAACGTGGGATTTGGGCCTTCAAATACTGTTTTCCAACCATATTTAGAACTTCACAGCAAAGTGCAACAAGTTTGCGTTGTTGTACGTTTAATTGATTGTTCATTACGTCAAAACTCTTCATATGCATACACTTAACTTCTCAACACCTTTTTTTTACTTATTTCAATATCCATCTTGGTCCAATGTAAATGTGAAGTTCAACTAACAGTAAGTTTAAATCAATTTGTCAACTAAGTAGATATGATGTCTTCTAGCGAACAGTAACGTTTCATGGTATAAATGCCATAATGCTATTTATGCTCCACACAGAACTACCTGTCGAAGTATGGCTATGCAGAACAGGACCCTAGTGCGCCTGCGGGGCTGACGTCACGAGGAGACCTAACACCCACCGTCAGGAAAGCGATATGCAAGTTCCAGAGATTCATGAATTTACCGGTTACATGTGAGTAAAACAACAGGGTTTTACAATGGAAGCTCATCTGAGTTGGAAGTAGTCATAGTACAATAAAGGGTTAATGCCCCGCCCTGAGGTGTATATGGTGAGATAATCCCTGGTCAGGCGCGATAACCACCGAATAAACCACCGAGTGAGCGTAGCGAACGAGGTGGTTTATGCGGTA
>NC_049997.1:9286056-9317603 GCF_000003815.2 Branchiostoma floridae
CACCATATACACCGAGGATAAGGCGGGGCATTAACGTTATTATCATATAGCCTATCCAACTGACAGTTATTTCACACAAATTCCTTTATAACAAATAAACACTTTAATACATTACATAAAAATACATTTGCAATATATATATTGTACAATAGTGTGTAATATATAATACAAACCATTAAACCATTTCATCATCATCATTTAACTAATAATTTTAACTAATCATCTGTTTGTGAGATAGCATATCAGCATCAACATGTGGCTTATTTGCAATACAAACTATTAAGTGGAGTCCTGGTACCCCCCCCCCCCCATGCAGAGCCTTTTCACATGGGCACGACAAAGTACGTATATACAAAGTGATTTAGGAAGGTACCGGCTTCATCACGTTAGAAAGCAATAATGAAAATGTGTAAAATCAGCATAATTCCTTTTCAAGTATCGATATATTCCCCATGTGGAGCCCCAATTAACATAACCAATCAATCATAATATTTTTGACAGTTATGCATGGTTTACACACAAACAACAGTACAAAAAAATTCATGACTGTCCCCTGTATAATGGTGCGGTCCAAAAAGTGGTCGGTTATTCTAATAACTGACCACTTTTGAGGTTACGGCCTGATAACCCATGGGAAATGGGGGCCTCTGATTGGCCAACTCCATCTGGCTATATGATAATAATGCTTAACTTTCTTCCAACACAAAGATATACACGGATAAAATTTGCTACGAGAACTGTCTCTTTCTTCAGTATCAATAATTGAATCATACTTTTATCCTGAAGAAGGCGACAGTAGTCGTTGAAAATGTGATCCGACTACTAGTATATCTTTGTGTTGGAAAAAAGTTTTGCTACAATGATGCTTTGCATGGAATACCACTGCAAAACGTATGTGATGTGCTGTACTTGCTGTCGATAAACCAATGTCGTAAAATACTCAATCATCATGAAGTTCATGAGCATTTCGTGAATATCTGGACAACAGATCGAAAGAAATGACACTTGCCTCAATATCTATAAAGGTGGATTTACTTTATACCATACAAAATAAAGGTACCCCTTAGCTCTTGGACCCCTCTTATGCAATTCGAAATTTATGGGGCTACGGTGGGGGTTATTGGAGTCATCTAAAAATTTCCTGCCATCAGGATCTTGTCATAGATATGCGGACATTATATGTGTCATCAGGTTGTCATTAGCATAGCTGACCTCTGTGACCTTTGACCAAGTCCAATAGGCCATGACTCTGACGACATTTTCAATGTCAGTGAATTATGACTGAAGGGTCCTAACATAATGTACTATTAACTACTTTTTGGAGATGTTTATTTTTTCAATGTTTCACCAGAGTACCGATTACATTCATTAGGATCACGTTATGGGTATTCTGTGAGAACATTTACAAAATATTTTGAGTATATTTACAAAATATTCATCCTAAGCTACAAAAGGTGCCAGATGAGGGACCATTCTCTCCATGACAGCTACCATCCCACGGAACCTGGTCTTTATCCCGGTCAATTGCATTAGAAAACGGTCCTTCTATTTATATCAATATCGAATGCAATTTTAGGAAGATTAAATTTTGTACTCTTTCAATCGAAATTTCCGATAAACGTCGACGCATGTGAAAAGAATAGTTTCCACAAAAAGCAATGTCAATATGGGTTATTCACAAACACCCAGGCTTAGGCTCGCTTATTCGAATGATAGACAGGATGATATAACGACAGTATCTCCATATGTGACTCGGTCAATTTGCGGAAGTTTTAGGTCAGAGATGGGTGACGACAATGATGCAAAGCAGGTGCGATGAGAGGAAAGGGGCGAGCCGGTCACACCTAAGATAGCAGAGCGTGCCTGACCATATTTTGTTAGGAAGTCTGCTTCGTGTCTTTCCATCATGTCTTGTTTGATTTCGGTTGGAATGTATGTCTTAAATATTCGCTCTAAAAGTTTTCAAGTTGTGAAATAGTTGTGAAATTGGAAAAGCTCAAGGACAGCCCAACAACTTTTGTTGGAAAAAAGTATTACAACTCACGGACGAATTGCCCATTGCGATAATATAGTTCTCATGTAGTACATGTCACGGTGTACATGTAGATTAAGTCATATCATGATCAGTGTCTCTGGCCCATAGATTATATAGTCCAGACATCAGAAACTGTAGTGTAGTATAAAAATAGTACTCCATATTACTAAATTGAACAGATGATGTAGCTCAGGACCAGATGATTTTTCGTTGCTTGCTTGTCTGCTTGTTTGTTGAAGTGTGTGTTTTTTTCTGACTGTACATTTAAAAAATGCTTATCTTGTTCGCAGGTAAATTAGACAGAAAGACAATACGAGCGATGAAGAGACCGCGGTGCGGCATGCCTGACATCGAGCCCGAGCCGGCAGCGCTGACGTGTGCGGGCGGGCGAGGCGGGGAGGGCCCCCGTATGGCCAGCTTGTACAGTCTCGGTGGCAGCAGGTGGAAGAAGAAGGAGCTGACGTACAAAATCATCAGCTACACGCCGGACTTGTCACGGAGTGTGGTCAATGATGCCATAGCAATGGCTTTTAAGGTACCGATAGAAGAGCTGATTATATCTTTGAAACTTGAGGTACTGTTTTGGTATGTCTGTGCAAGTGTGTGTGTGTGTGTGTGTGTGTGTGTGTGTGTGTCCGTCTATGTGTCTGTCTGTCTCTGTGCTTGTGTTTCCGGATATTTGTGATCTCTAGATGGATTGCGATGATCTGTGGGTAGGTCTTGGGAAGACGAAGATCAGGGTCGAGATTTAGCCCCCTAGCGTCGCCTTGGAACAGCAGCAGAACGTCTGGTGTATGCATCTTTTGTCCTAAACATGCTATGGTCTTGATTCATAGTGCAGATTTTGATGTCAGGAAGATACGGTGCATGGTTGGGCACCCTAGCGGTTTAAATCTATCCAGGTAGAAAAGTTTTTTTAAGTTTTGTTGTTTTAATCCAACACAATGATCTGAGGTGCTCACCATCTATTTTCTTCATCACACTGCAGGTTTGGAGTGACGTCATTAACATAGAGTTCAAAAGGGTTCCGCCATATTACAAGTCTGACGTCACCATTCGATTCGCTAAGGGTTACCATGGCGACGGGACCAAGAACACGTTCGACGGACCTGGCGGGACGCTTGCGCATGCGTTCTACCCCGAATATGGCGGCAACTGTCATTTTGATGAAGCTGAGACGTGGACTGTTGGGGAACTGAACGGTACTTTAATAGTGTGCCGATTTGTTATCAAGGTTTACAACCACCAACTGTTATCCAATTTCTGTACAGAGTATATGTCAAGCAAAGTATATACATGTATCTGTGACAGCTGAGAAATATATGGAGGGCCATGATTCTGTGTACACATGTGCAGCAAAATACGTTGTAGCGGGTAATGTGTCAACTGTGGAGGCCCTGGTGCACAAACAAAATACGCCAGGAAATTGTTGTGAAAATCGAGACAAAACTGTTTACAAGTTAAAGACCTTCTTCATCTTTGACAAATTACCCACAATGCATTTCGCTGTGCATGCGTACTCAGAATCGTGAACCTCCTTATTTCCCCTTCAAATATTAGGTTACTCGTTTGTGACTGTTGCAATATGATTCTCTCAGACGCAGGCAAGGACTTGTACCAGGTCGCGGTGCACGAGTTAGGGCACACTCTGGGGCTGGGTCACTCCGATGTTCCTGACGCCATTATGATCCCCACCTACCTGTACCGGCCGTTCTTTAAGCTGCACCCTGATGACGTCGCTGGGATCCAGAGACTGTACGGTGAGTTTTACACTGCAGTTCTATCTGTTTTCGGTAGATGCCACATCTGTACTGTGCGAAAGAGTCTTGTAGGGTATATTGGCCGCCAATAAACAAAAAAATTGATACTGCATAGTCACTCATTTCATAGTAACTCCTTTACTCTCTTCAAGTTACAAGAACAATTCAATCTCTACAACTGGTTAAAGACGGATTTTTTTCGGTCGTTTCAAGTGACACCCATCACTCTTCTTCATCGTTACTGGCCTTACTTTCCTTTCTTCATCATATCTATCGTTTTTTGTGACTGACAGGTACTAAGAACGACATTCTGCCCAACGCGCCTGAGGAGAAGAAAAGTCCCGAGTGGTGCCGGGAACAAGTTAGTTTCGATGCGGTCGTGGAGATGCCAAACGGAACAGTCTTTGCCTTCAGAAGTAATATTCTAGCTTTAACTTTTTAAAACTTTCTGGATACAGTTACGCATCTCTTTGCACAGTTCTGTGCTGTGAATTGGCTAATAGACAGATATAAGGATCATAACTGAATACGATTTTTGTTTATCTTAAGTTAAGTCGAAACCATGGATTATGCTTTTTACCATCGCGAAATGTTTTGACTATTTGTCACAGCAAATTACTGGTCATTACATCTTCTGGTTTTGTTCAATAGAAAAGCAGTTTTGGCGGTTATACCAGGGTGGTCTGGAGCTTGCTGATGGTCCCTGGACTATCAAAGATCGCTGGGGCGTGGACGGACCAATCGACGCTGCTTTCACGAACCGGGGCCTGGTGTTCTTGTTTCAGGTAGAAAAGTCTTTGCATCCTCTTTCTTTCCTTATGGATCCGTTTTAACTTTGAGTAACAATTTATCTATTTACTTTATGAAACAGTTTTAAACTTGATAATCGTACACAAAAGTAAAGCGCTTACCAACAAGCTTTTGATCAGTCCTCTGATACTTTCAATTTGCAAGTTGTAATGACTCAAAGTCTAGATCCAGACCGGAAGTGTGACGCCAGCAAAGGGTCAAAAGTGCTTGGAAGTATATTTACTGCTTAAACAGTTTATATTTTGCGCTAGGATGTTGCCATAAAATCAGCTTGTCCCTTGATACATATATCTCGTTAACAAACATTCAAAGATGTATTTTGAATTTTGCAAATTCTCTAATAATGTCCGTATCCTGCGCATGCTCTGTAGGGCAGGAACGTCTGGGTGTTCCACGGGAACTTCACCGCGCCGGTGCAGAGTCTCAGCCCACGTGACTTCGGCCTGTACACGCGGATAGACGCCGCCTTCAGCACACAGGACGAGAAAACTATCTACTTCTTCAAGAGTAAGAAAACTACCCTCTTGTGCTCTTAGCACTGCATGAAAAGCCGAGTTTCCGGGTCAGAAACTCCTGCACATCCACCCGGAAACTCGACGTTTCTGGCAATTTATGAGACTTGTCGAACAGGACACACTGCCTGTCCGGGCCATTGGAGTACCCAGAAATGCCCAGAAACGAACCATATTCCTGTATATGTATATGTCAAGTTTCACGGGTGTGTCAGTACCGAGAAATTCCCTGAAATTCTAATTTTCGTCCACTGTGTACTATTTAGTTATGTCTCATATGGCCATGACGTTTATTTTTCTTCCATCTGGGTCTGTCCTGTGCCGCAGACTGAGACCCATAAGCGTCAGATACTGTCCGCCTCCACGCGTTTTTAGGTATTTTTTTTCTTTTCCTGCCTGGTAGTAAAAAAGGAAACAAAGACCAGATTCTGATAATTTGTCTGACGCCATAGGATTTTCAATAGCAAGGGAAGGTGAGGTTATCTTCAAGCAGATTTATCGCTGAGAGGTCAATGCTGATTTCTTCTACCAAAATGGAGATGGAGATGAAAATGAGAACCTGCTGGTGATGAAAGAAAGATGTCTCTAGGAATAAACTGACAGTGTCTACGTGTAAAGTTTAACTGTGAAAATTAGGGAAAGGGAGAAGAAGGAAAGAGACTAGTATAGAGACTATAGACGAAACCATAGACTGATCGCAAGACGTTTAAGAGGTTAATTGTGTGTAGTTCATGTTTCACTTTCTGTGGTTCATATTCCCACAGGAAACCGCTACTACAAGTACATTACTGGGAAAGGACGAGCGAAAGGATATCCCCGTTACTCCAAAAAATGGCTCGGCTCCTCGAACCACCCCGACGCCATCTTGCGCGTCGGAAGCGACCTTTTCGTCTTCAAAATGAACAGCTACGAAAGGATATCACCCTCGGAACCAAAGACGTCAACGTTCGAGCGTCGGCGACCTCGCTATCGCTATCGGCATTCTTCTTCGTCGATAGTGTCGGCAGCGCGCAGCCGTTCGGCGTCGGTAGCGTCGGCAATCCTCGGCAGTAGTACGTCGTCACGAAAAGCGTCGGAACCTCTCGGAAGGTCCTCGTCTGTAGCGTCGGCAATTCTCGGCAGTAAGTCGTCAAAAGCGTCAGAAACTGTCGAGAGTTCGTCGGCGTCGGCAGCGTCGGCAAAGATCGACACTTCGTCGGTAACGTCGGCAATCCTCGGCCGTTCGGCGTCAAAAGCGTCAGAAACTCTTGAGAGTTCGTCGTCGGCAGCATCGGCAAAGATCGACACTCCTTCGTCGGTAATACGACTGCCGCGTTCGGCCAAGTCGGCGACGATTGTCGAAGACTGGCTCGGCTGTCCGAAGAAGACGTGGAGTGACGACATGGTCGATGATAAAGACTATGAAATAATTGATCCAAACACGCTACCATGATGACAATCTATGATTTTATGTCCATAAATTCTAATTAGTATTTCCGTAAATGATTTTATCAGGATGGTAAATGTCTGAGCATCACATCTAAGGAGTTATACAATTGCAGACGTTTTGTGTCCGCCTCACTGTGTTAACTTCTTCAGGATAACACTGATGGGCACTACTGTTCACTAAGGCTAGGCGGCGCTGTTGCACTGTTACAACGACCAATTTGCAACACTGCAATACTGCCAATAGCGACACCTAGTGTCAATGCAAAGTATTTCCCGTCAGTATTATGCTGAGGAAGGCGACAGACGGGTGCCAAAACGTCGGCAGTTGTACAACTCCTTGTTGTGAACATGGGACTTTGGTCCTCTAATTATGAATTCTTGAGTATTCTAATTGTCTTTTTGTTGAACGTAGAAATTAAGGTGGTGAAAACAGTTCTTGGGATTGAGGGTGATTATCAAATATTAATTCTACACAGTCATGTTCCTTGGCGCTTAAAAGGAAATGGCTTAGAAAATAAAGATGTTGTGTAAATATTGAATAATTGTGCAACCTACGAAATTAGCTTTAGAAATTAGCGAACTAGAAACTTCAAAGTTCTGTAATCAACCAGATCTCTAGAAAGGCTCGATTCTTGAGAATTGTTATTTTTGAAATTATAAACCAGCGAAGGGAACACTGCATTTTATGACGGTGCTTGATATTCAAGTGAACAAGCCTTATGTAGAGTGACGTTTTGACGGGCTACATTTCATGATAGATATGTGACAAATCTGTGCCTTCTTAGATTTACCTATTCATTGAGAAGTTCTTTGAATTTATACAGTTATGCACATTTTCTCTTTTTGTATCATCATCTTTACAGAATTTTTCTTTTCCACAATGACAATGAAAATATCGTTGAGAATTTACGCATTTTGTTTTTAGGTTGATATTGAAGGGAGCTCTCTGTCTTGCTGTTATCCGAAGCTTAAGGTGTAAATATATGTTTTATACTGTGAATTGGTACTTTTGTTTATTGAACGATATCGTTGGTGGGTCGTCATGTGTACTTGTCTTCACAATAAGTTTTTGATTACTTCTACTTCGTCTTGAAAATAAAAGACATACAACTAGAATGGGCCTTTTATGTTCAAATCTTCAGGTGGGGAAGGATGTGGAAATTGGGGGATCTGCACCAGGAGAATCACGAAATAAACAGGAAAACAATATTGCTGACAGAGGATGTGATCATTTTCCCACAAAAAATGGGGGATACACCAGTAGGGTCACGAAAATAACAGGAAACAACACACTCAGACAACACAGATTGAAGGATTGCTGACTGATAAATGTATCCCATCCTTTACCCACACCTCCCGTCCTCACGACTGTCGTAGATTCGAATGGGATTCACAAATAGTGAGCTGGAAGTTTGTCTTAGATTGTCGCACTGACACCCGCCACCAGCTAATCGGCTAGTGCTCGTTTTGACGAGCTTATATTTGAGCTACTTGAGATGCTCATTAACAGCGGATATCTCCTTCTTAAGTGCAGGCAGAGATCTGTTTAAACCAGACGGCGTTTGATGTACATTTGTGAGTATAGAAAATCAGAAACTTTCTAATCCACTAGAGGGTTGATTAACAGCTGTTAAGCTTTCATTTACTTAAATGACTTGAGTTAAACGGCATGAGAAAATATTTGCTTGTCTTATTATCAAAATGCGACTGTGTATTAGGCTGTCCAGGTGCTGTGAAAGAGCTGTTTACATTACGTTTTTGGGTGGACTGTTTTAAGTAAGTGTCCCGAAGGATATGTGATTTGGGGAGCTTGTACTTGTACGTATAAGCCTGTACGTATAAGTGCTCATCTCATCCTATACGAAAACTTTCGGGGACACATATTTCAGCCTCTTACTGCCAGGTATCTTCAAAATAATTCTTTCAAAAGTCACCAAAAGTGATGAGACTTTGTGAGTGCAGTCTGCTATTAAGCCGCTAGGTGTCGTTCATGCAAAGCAAGTTCACGGCGAACACGTTGATAGTAGAACTTTTGAACAACACTTAAGGGATGAAAATACGTTCAGGCATTCCTTTTTCAGTCCTAAGGTAATCTCTTTGGTATTAAGTACACTTTCCCAGGCAGATTTGGACTTAATAGCGTTTAAAATACTTATCAAGACAAGAGCTCTTCATGTCTTTCACTTGATTACTTTGTATGCACAACTGGCCACCTGTTGGTAAAGCTCTGATATCCTACACGGTATGTGGTAAGTAGCTGAAGTGATTAGAGTGGAGCTCTTCAATTTGTAAGTAGACGGATTTTGAGGGCAAAGAAGTTGCAATTGTTAGTAATAATCTTTACAAGAGCCCCTTCGGCAACAGACAGACTACATGTTGTCAGTTATGTTGGGTCTGCCTAAACACCTCAAACGACCTCAAACGGCTCTAATGTGCAGTGTACATGGGATAACAATCTTGTGTGATACATCGTTTATGCATTTATGAATAAAAAGAGCAGCAAGTCTTTAGTATTTAACAGTTATTTGGAGTTAGTCAGTCGGTTTCAAGGTCGGTTTCAAGATCGAAGCAATTTGAGGCTGAAAAACACCACACAAGTATTGTATGTTGACAAGTATTGTATGTGCTATGCTATAATCTACGAGCCAACAGCATCCACAGTTATATTGTACTGTCGTCTGTGAACTGAAGAAGGCATCGAGAACTCCCCCATTTCATACTGGATCGTCTGTGTTAGGAGTCTGTATGGGGAAGCCCTCGATACCTTCTTCAGTCCACAGACGCAGTACAGCCAGTGGCTTCTCCTAGCGTCCGATGTTATATTGCAGCATTAAGTAATCCAAGCAAGTACTAGTAAGTTCAAATGTTAAGCTTCTCTCAGACCAAAATTTATGTAAACTGTCAAAAATGATGACATCAAATGTTCAGTCCATCAGTCGACCTGATCTCTAGATCAATGTCCCGGATGTTGAACCCTTCCCATCAATCACACGTGACCGTTAAAGTAGCGTGTTACACGGACGGGCGTTAGCGTGGCGTAACCTCTGGCCTCTAGTGTGTCATGGCAATTTTTTCTGTGCGTTTAGTTGTCATCTTCCATGACCTCCACATTTATTTGGCGACCTCGTAAAGCAAGTTTGAAAACTAAAAAGTTTTACCTTGAAATGATTCAAAAGGTTATAGTTGACCTTAGCTGTAGGATTTTGTCCACGGGTGTCGTTTTTGTGCAAGATAGTTGCTCTTTCTTTTCTTGTTAGATGTCTGTGTATCTCTCTTTTAGCCCTTTCCTTTTCATTTGTGAGGAATGTCAATTCCGTTATTTCTCTGTATGCGTATGTGTTACATTTACAACCATTTTATTATGCATGCTTTACTTTTACTATATCATTGGAGGTAAGGTACATCTACTTGTCAGTTATTAACTACTGCTAGCTAAGGTTTGGACGACTGATTAAAGCCCAATTAAAATGACCAAAGCCCAATTGAAAACGCCAAATTGATGATATGCAGTTTCCCGACTAAATAAGTGGTAAAAGAAAAGTAAGAAAAAAAAACATTATGATGCATAAATATGATTTTTTAGGATACTTTCACAGCGGTGAACCGTTACAAAGGGGCAAGGTCACAGCGACCATTAACGGAATTACTCCGCGAGCGCTTTGTGGCCGCTAACGGCCGCTGGAATTAGAAACACACTATTGATAGCGTCCCAACAGAAAGTCTACGGATTTATTGTAATGGAAATGTTACTGCTAATGGTGCTCTCTGGACATGGTTAAGAGAGAAACATTGTGCCATGTAGGGAACTGAATGACTGTCACGGGAGTAGTGATACTGGGTTAACTTATCTTTGAGCTCTGAGTACATAAGGCTGGGGGAAATACCCTACCAATGACAAACTGCAAAAGCCTATATCTTTATTCCTATCATATAAGAAACGAGACAAATCAACAAACTCTACAAATTTGGGTTCTACTAAAGACATGTGTGTCCCCTCACGCCATGTGTAGGAACCCTGGGTCAATTTATCTTTGAGTTCTGAGTACTCGGCTCGATCGAGCTCGGGGAAATAACCTACCAATGACAAACTGTGAACGCCTATATCTTTATTCCAATCATACAACATACATGTGCTGTGTAGATAAACAAGCTATACATGGGTGTCCGTGACGACATGACTGTCCCCTAACGCTATGAATCACCCCGCCTTTACCAAAGCCAAAGCACTAACTTCCCACTCTACAAGTATCCAATTACACCATTTCCGTCATCAATGAATAAATAAATTTAAAAATGCAATATTTCCGTCTTGAATCCTGATAGGCCACCTCCATGACCTCAGGCTCACGTAACTGTGAACACAAACCATGACAAACAAACAAACTGATTACAATACCTGCTTGCACAGGGGTAATACATTTACACAGAGAGTGAAAACAAGATAGAGAGAAATTGTGGACTCTATCCTATAATCACACTATTACCTAGTCAACCATACACTAGCTGTATATCAAAATATATAGTAGATATAATCAACTGATACATGCTGCTATGTGTGTATCACGTTTTCCATGTAAAAGCTTTTTTTGTGATTTATCTCTTCCCTCCATGCTAGATTCAATATGTTGAATTATTCATACCTATAGATATCCATATATGTCTGTTTACTTGTACTGTAAGTAGTTGTTATACATGTAGACCTTACGAAAGTCGCTGTACTTTTGTCGTGTCAATAAAGATTTCATGTAAAAGCCTGTTTGTGATCTATCTCTTCTCTCCTATAGCTCCCCGCAGCGGCATTGCGCTCCGACGCCCAGCTACTTTACTCCCGCCCGCACACCCCTGTAGGCCTGCCCAATAACCACAGGAGACCAGTCATGGCTCATTTAGGAGCGCCTCACAAGTCACAGCGGTGAACCCGCTCTTCTAATGGGCGCCAAGGGCATGCGGTAATGGGGAAACGTTATGCCATTAACGGAAGCTACTCCGACCTCGTACATCTTAAACCATCTGTGGCTAATGCATCCGAAAGTCTAAGCCGCTGCGAAGTCATGTTGTGAAGCTATGTGACTCTAGCTAATAAAGTTCAGATATTAAGTCAGGTAACGCTAGCTAAGGAGAATCTTTCCTTATATTGTTAACGGAAGATACTCCGACCTCGTACATCTTCAACCATCTATGGCTAATGCGTTCCAAAGTCTCAGCCGCTGTGAAGTGATATTGTGAAACTGTGTGACTCTAGCTAATAAAGTTCAAATATGAAGTCAGGCAGCGCTAGCTAATATGAATCTTCCGTTATACCATTAACGGAAGGTACCCCAACCTCGCACATCTTAAACCATCTGTGGCTAATGTATCACAAAGTCTCAGCCGCTGCGATACGATGTTGTGAAGCTATGTGTGACTCTAGCTAAGAAAGTTTAGGTATGAAGTCAAGCAACGCTAGCTAATGACAAGCTTCCGTTATGCCATTAAAGGGATAAACTCTGACCTCGTACATCTTAAACCATCTGTGGCTAATGCATCCCAAAATCTCAGCTCCTGCGATACGATGTTGTGAAGCTATGTGTGTGACTCTGGCTAATAAAGTTCACATATGAAGTCAGGCAACGCTAGCTAATGAGAATCTCCCGTTGATCATAACCTTCCACGTCGCTATGTGATAGCATCCGTTGGATTGGAAAGACAAGTCTAGTCACTGGAAGTGACTTACGCCGCTGACGAAAGATAATGGATGTTATCTGAGACGTCGGACCGTTTCCAAAATCATATCCACGTTGCTTGAGTATTTGCTATTTGGCGAATCTTACTACCTGGATGTCTAACCTTCGTCAACGTAAGTTAGGTGACTGTTATGAAGGAGTTCCAGCTTTCAATGCCCCAGATAAATGAATAGAAGCTTTTCCTTAAATGTACAAAACAACATGGATATGTCAATATAGAGATCGCTATGTGTCAAAATGGCCGATTCTGCCAGTAGAGATCTCGATCAAAGCCTCGATCAGAGCCGAAGGACGGACTGAACTTTTCATCCATCTTTAGATTAATGGACTGAAAATTTGAATGTAGACCACCTTAACACATTCCTGATCGACAAATACTCCTATCTGGATCTCTACCTGTAGAATACGTGATTCTGGAAAATCACAACATCGATCTGGCATGATGTGTACATGTCCATAATTAACCAAAGAAAACTCAATGTGCAGCTGTTTTCATGCCCAACATAATAGCAGAAAAACGTACCGCACTTGCAGGAAGAGTTGTTTGCCAAACTACACCAATAAATGTAATAATGAAAGTTCTGAAAGTTTCCGCACGAAGCACCTGCGTCTTGGGGAGTCTATCGGCCATTAGCATCACATGGTGAAATATGCTTTAATCCGCGAGCTTTCCGAAGACCTTTAAGATCCCACTTCTCCTACAGTGATGAAGATGCTACAGCTGCCGGGACCACCAATAGGATTAAGTCTTCTTCACGGTCTGGTTGTGATGGATAGAGTTGAGATGTGATGTTCGTCGCGGTTGGCCGAGATCCACATTCCTTCACCTTTAAACGTGCACGCTCACATAAATTCACAATCTCACAAATGTGATGAGGCAGTGCATCGTTGATATATCGCTAGATATACTGGCTAAGCGCATCTTTTTATTCCGAACGATATCTGGTACATTAAGCAGTAGTTTGTGCCTATCGATCTATATCTACAGCAGTGGTGTGTTACATGTTATATCTGTCCTTGGTGCTGATTTGTCATTAAAAAAGTTGTCTCACTTTTAACCCTCAAACACCCGGGTGGGGTGGGTAATTTATGCTAATGAAATTAGCATAAATGATAATTTTTGAGTCATGAAAATTACATTGAATGTCATAGAAGTTAATTGTTGTCAGAAAACAGGTGTAGTTTACTAAGAAAACCTTGTTTAAATTGAAATTGTCAAATTTTGGCAAAAATATGCCTGTTAGAGTATGGTTGCCATGGCAACCACCCAAAATACTAAGCTTACTTTATTGACCAAAAACTTTTGCAAACAACATTTTGTGATAAATTACCAAGTTTCGTAGCTCTAGCTCTAGCCGTTCATGAGTTATGCGACATAAATGTTGCTGAGGGCCTCAGAATTCCCCTATCTGGTCGGAATAGGTTTAGTGCAAAACGTGGTCCTTCTGAACTTTTGCATAAATTATGATAATGAGTTGGAACTAGCAACACCTTAACATCTCAAAATCTTCCTCTTACATTGACGAAGCAATGTATATACAATGATCGCCGATAAGAAATGGTACTGAGATTTTATGAACAAAACATTTTGGGGTCCGTTTGGACCCCACTCGGTCATTTTAGTCGCAAAAAAAGGTCGGGTGCTTGAGGGTTAAAGGATGTGCATGGAAACTATCCTCGGTGCTAATTCGTTATCATTGCAACAGTCCTTGGTGCTGATATGATTGGTTGTCATTGTAAACGTCATTGGTGCTGATTGGTTGTCACCATAACCGTACTAGGTGCTGATTGGTTGTCATTGTAGCCGTCCTTGGTGCTGATTGGCTGTCATTGCAATTGTTCTTAGTGCTGATTGGTTGTTATTTAACCGTCCTTGGTGCTGATTCATTGTCATTGTATCTGTTCTTTGTGCTGATCGGTTGCCAGTGGGATCAATTTATGACCGTCCTTGGTGCTGATTGGTTACCATTGTAACAGTCCTATGGACTGATTGGTTATCATTATAACTGTTCTTGGTGCTGATTCGTTGTCATCAGAACTACACTTGGTACTGTTTGACTATCAAAAAAGTTACTCATTTCTCACCTTGGTTTTGTCCTTGGTGCTGATTGACCATCTCAATAAGATGTCATTACTACTTATTGGTTGAAGAGAGTCTAACATTCATGTTCATTTGTAACAGAATGAGACATCCCTGAAAGTAAAACTATCTTAAAGGTAGATGTTACGTCATTACTTTATTCCGAAAACATCCGGGCATTTGTATTCAACTCACGTCGAATCCGTGAATCTCGCGATAACGCTCGATAACTCTGTCGCCATCTTCCCACCAGGAGACAGTAATTGCTCCTTCCGTCACGGGGATTCTGTCTAATTAGACCGTCTTACAAGAACTACCACACCCCAAGGACGCCTTAACTCGTCGATACATGTCTTTAGCGACTGACTCCTTGCCCTTGAGACTTCTTAATGATGATAAGTGTTCTTGAAGTTGTTGATATTTTTCCTTACAACAGGCAAAATAATTGACTCGTCAAGAAAGTTAGAAGAAGCCAAGGACAGACTTCATTGTTATTTATTGGCGTTTTGTGAACGGTGAATCTTGCTTTTACTGACTGACGTTGTCGTTAGTAACTTTATCTTTTTTATTATAGTCCACTTTGTTCATTTGTGACTCAGCTGATTATCGACATAATGCTAAACGTTCGTTAACTCCCAGAATTTATAGCAAGTAAAAAAAGTCCCCAAAAATGCAATAAGAAGAATAGAACAGAAACTTGAGAAAGTGTTCTTCGTGTTGCTTTGCAAAAGCAATAAAAGCCAATATAACTGAAACTGTTGCATTGGAAACTCTTAATTCTGACACTACCACATTTTCAGACGTATGACAAATGTAATATTGCTAGAGACCTATCTCGTTACTTGATAAATCGTGTCTGTGTGCGACCGACATGTAGCAACAATACCGTACCAAAATATTCAATATGTTAACTTATTAATATCTCAGCCATACGACAGAAAACGCCTCGGTGGTACCCAAGTTCTCTGTTGATCCATGGCAGCTGTCGGAAAGGTCAGCTACAAGGTCGACATCGCGAAGAAACGGCGACAGCAAATTGATTTACCACAATGCTGACCAAGATAACAATGGAGACGCCACCTTGGGAATAATAATCGTCCTTTTACTCAACTCTATATCGACGTATGTACGGTAAATTGTAGTTTTTACGTATATATTCTGTTGGTTGTTGTTGGCATCCATCTGTCTCAAGAGACAATGGTGGGTAGACAGTCACTCGCCGTCTTAGGTTAGTCGATTCGTCTGCCTGGCTTGCACTTGGCTTTTAAGGTGAAGGAGGGATGTGCACTTCTTTCTCCACCCTTTTGTCAGCTGACGCACTAAGTCCCACAGGGACAAGAACTAAATCTTTCCTGAAGTTTTAGTTTTTGATCACATTGTGATAAGGTTTCCCCACTTTTATATATTTTAGTCAAGGTAGAATCATTCTTTTTAATGACATTATAATAAAGTTATCCCACTTCGAATCGATGACTTGTAGTGAACATTTTGTCTTAGCACATTATCAAAGAGACGAGACGACTTGTAGCATCACTAAGAGACGAGAAAAAGCCAAACCTGTGTACTGGAGTAGTCCTGTCACATATAGTCGTATGTGCCGTATCACGACGCTTTGCCTGTTCTAAGCTCGATAGGGCATAAATGTACAATAAAGATCATCATTCATTCAATAAACATTATGAATACGGGAGTATGAAATCATACGAATGATTGTGATTGAAATAAACTGTGAATACACTGAAAAAAGATCAAAGGAAATGTACAAAGGCTATCAGGATAACCCTGTCCGTGTATGGAATACCATTCCTACTGCTGACCTTTTGTGACCCTGAGAGACGAAGCGAAGTGGGAATATCTCCAGCCTAGTTAACGTCCAGCCGGCGGCCCCGCAGCTGACCCCAGATGACCTGTAACGACTGCGTGCTCTCACGGCGAGAGCTTTGACACGAAAGGGTCAAGGGTGAAGTCCATGTAGATAGAGCGGTCAGGTGCGGTTCTAACAAGGGCACCTGGCTCGTCAGATATGTCTAGCGGGCGGAAACACTTAGGGCAAGGTCAATATATGCCTCAAACTCAGTTAGGTACAAGTCAGCAAATTCACATTGCAGTTTTTGCAGACTTATAACGGTTATTAATGACGTAATGCAAATACTTTTCGCCATCCATTGTGAAGAGCGGACCAGAAATACGTGGTACAATAATATAAGGTTTGCAAGTGTTTTTGATTTATTCTGGCGCTTGGACTGCAATGCCTCCTTACATGGAAACGGTCCGTGCATCAAATACAACATACAATATATGTGTCATATGTTCTTTTAATGGCCTCTTGATTCTTGTCTATTTGATGGATTCTTCTGTAGAGACAACTCAGGCGCTGTGAGCTTCTGGTGGTGGTTTATTCTCTCGGTCATCCACTGCAGACTCTCTCCCACTGGACGTCTCTCTCTTGAGTTACTCTAAATCTTAAAGCATTCCTGTTAGTCTCTGCTTAAGCACTTGTCACAGCGTCGACGCATTCCCATAAAAAAAATCAAAAGGTACAAGAAACTCGCATTCCAGTTTTTGCATTATCTCTGCATGTTGTCGATCCAGACTTCCTCCCGCGGTGCAGTTATGTAGACCACCGCAGGCGGCGCTCCGGGAACTGTCTCTGGAGAGGACCGAAGCGCCGTTGTTCCCCACTCTGGCGCCAACTCTCATCCGCTTGTTTCGGCAATTCAAATTGTTTTTCAATCACCATGTCATCAAAACACAGCGGGATTAGATAGCGTTATGGTTTGCTTTTGGAATTGCGCCAACAAGTTCCTATTACCAATTATTTCTTTCAAAGTACATGACATTTGTGTATTGTCAAGAGTACTACTTTCGCAGAATGGGTTCCGAAAAATAAAGTTTCGAATCCTCGCCTTATAAGGCCAATAAAAGAATATGATTAACGTCGTCTGTTGTATTGAGCCCCCCTCCCCCCTGTATTTGACCTTGACTTTGGTAACATTTGAAAGAAGTCAGGCGCAGTTTTGATTAATGTGGCGTCCTCCTCTCAGGCACAATATTCGCCCCCAAAAGAACACGCAGACCTTACTGATGTAAAACATATCAATAGAGAAGTCAAACAAATCTCAAGGTGTAACACGACTCGTGAAGGTGTGACGATCTTGTCATCGGATGACAAATCGACCCTGAAACGCGCGCCGCCATCTTGAAATGTCGGTCGCGGCACATTTATAACAAGCCCCGCCATTGGTCGACACTGTCCATTAACCGACAGGTAGAAAAAGGTCCCCTGTGCTGAGAGTGAAGGTGGGGGCTCTTCCCCTGCTTGCCCATCGATCATGTTTGGTTCTATCGCTGTCAGGTTGAACTAGGAAAGAACGTTGGCAAGTCACAGGCAGTGTGCTTCAAAGGGAAATGTATTCCCAGATTGCAGTCCCCGGCCAAGACCCAATGCTGCAGGCATGCCGGATAGCACAACGTGCCTGGAACTATGTGTGGTACTGGATAACAGTGCGAACAGAAGAGCAGAACTTTGAGTCAAGTTGTTTTTTTAATCCACTGCTGAGCGTATATTGTAGAAGTGGTGAGTCCACGCCGTTTTACAATAAAACGGAAAGTTTCACGCCGTTTGACGACTGAGACGATTTTGTAAGAGTGCAAAGTTTTCTATTTCCTGTGTGTCCTGTTCAAATTAAAACCCTTTTACAGGATGCATGTTAACAAAATCCTCTGCAGTGGTGTTCTGTCCATCACATGTTTACAAGACCGTTATCACACGCCAACACGCGCACAGCGTTATCTCCGACAGGAAAGGTCCATCCCTGAGGTAAGCTCCCCTCGTGTATTTCTCAAGCCCCTGCGGTCATTGCTTTAATCATTGACAAGTTGAAGGCCACTCCGAGAAACGTTCCATCCTGCGGAAGTGGCCACGGCATCTGTGAGACACTAACGGTGTGCTGCTGGGTTACTGTGACGTCACATCCTGCCATTTAGCTGTGAGGATTAACAGTGTTTTAAACTTGAGTGAAAAAAAGAAACGATACGGTAAGAAAGGGTGTGCGTCTCTTTATACGTATATATGTGAGAGCATTTATGTGTGTACGTGTGTGTATTTGTGTGCGTGTTCGTGTGTGTGTGTGTGTCGGTGAGTGCGTGTGTGCGTGTGTGCGTGTGTGCGTGTTTGTTTCTGTGTATGTTTGTGTGCAAAACAACGAGAGATATTGAGAGAAAGAATAACAAAGAAAGATAGAGAAGAAAGAGGCTTATATGGCCAAAAGAGTAGAGAAAGGAGAGATGGATCTAGAGAGGGAGGAAAGAAGAAGAGAAGGGATAGACAGAGAGAAAACGAAGTGTAGAAGAAAAACGTTCAGGATTTTTCTCCAGGTTTTTAGTTTGCATTACTTTCAGCGCGATCGCACAACTTTCTTATCTTTGAATTAGCTAAGGTTCACTCCAGAGACAGTACGTAACGAGACATCCATCACAAACCCCATCACGTACCTGTAACAACTTGTACCGTCCTTGCTTCTATTTAGATTCCTCACGATAAGAGAAGACGGATTAGTTCACGTGGCACAGATTCGTATCTGAGGCTCCATGCAGTCAACTTGGAAATTAGGTTTACTGCTGGAATGTAATGAAGGATTCGGCAGATCCCTTGGCTCAGGTGTGTGTAATATGTTAAAGTAGTAAGCTCAGTCTGTGTCGCTACAATAAAGCCAAATATTGATTTATGTCTTGTATAGAAAAACACTCCGTGTATATAATTCTAATCGGTGATACATCGTCGTCTAGGTACCATCCTAGTTCATTTACTGCGGTTCCCAGAATATCCCCTAACCAACAAAAGTATGGGAGCACCGGTTAAGTAATTATTATCTATAGCACAAAGGCAGATCGTCGTCTTTGTGAGCGAAATAAATTGAGTCTTTGTTGAGGATGGTTCATGTGTAAATATACACAAGACTTTGTTAGTGTTGGCGTAGAAATCCTTGTTATATACCATTTCGGCCACTTGTTTGTGCCTACTTAGAGCAATGACACCATGCTCTGTCCATGGTCTTAGTTTCGCATGCAGACCATGTTTCATTTAATGCTTGATCACTACCATTGAATGTTGTTCACTTTCAATTAGTTTATGTATATAAGTTACGGGCATGAATTTGCACAACCTTTATTCTTGAAATGTTATGTCTGCTATTCAAAGTGATCTGTCTGTAACATACAATATTGCATAGAAGTATTGTCAGTATCTAACATGAAATACTACTGTCAGTCAGAAATACGTTTACAATAAAAAAAATGGCATTTGTTGCAGGGTGGCAGGGTTGAAGGATACAATCAGGGTTGAAGGATACAATCGTTATTACTAAGATATATGTAAGAGAATAATCCTGTTTTAGTAGGCATTTCCTGTCTCTCATCAGTCTGGAGACGCTAACGAAACACAGAAACACAAATACAAAGTTAGCCTGAAATCTAGCCTCCACCAGGCCTTCCTACGGGGGTACGGAGATCGTAGAATTCGGCAAAAAATTGTGAAATTAGCCAAGGGCCAGTCCACACTAAGGTTTATGCTTCCCCTTAGGAGCGACCTACCAACTCTGGTATGGCAAAACATCACTGGCAAATTATTCTCCCTATAATAGCCAGCGTAGTCACTCTGGTAGAGACTAGCAGAAACTAGTTATAGAGACGTCTCATTGCACCAGACGACCAGGCTATCACAAAAATATGATACTTAAGTCTTTAATCCCACCACTAATCCTTCTGTTTACCCACACCTAATCCCTAAATCAGCTAAGAGATTTACTTATTTTGTGTCACATTCGTGGGAACAATTTTAAAAAGTTAAACCAGGTCAGTATATTTTGGTAGCGCTGTCATCACTGGCTTTCTATCTTTGGGAATTTTTTTGGGTGTTTGGGGTCCAAAACTTGTTGGAAGGTATGCAAAGGAAAGAGGTGGGAATGTTTAATGGAGTGATAAGGATATTTTGTAGGAGTTCTGGCGGAAGAGAGTTGTTCGGCAGGAATGCACCTGTAGAGGCTCCCCTTAAACGGGTGCTGACAGCCACGAGACAGACTGAAGCTAGCGCTGCATTCAGGAACAAGATGGCAGCCACGAAATGACCTTGATCGAAGAAAAATCAGGGCTTTTTGAAACTTCGAACCCTTTTGATTATTGCTTAGACGTCTTTGTTTTCATCATTCACATTACTGATTTATTCGTATTGATCAAAACGCAAACAATTTAGATTAACTCTGACCTTTAACGCCAATCATAATCACAAAGTTAACATCCTTGAACTAGTTTAACAGTACAATCCAGCATAAAAAGTTGACTCCCCCAACTTTTCGACTGAACACTACCAGTCAAGAAATTAACAAAGTTATCATTATTATTGTCTGCGTGCTGTGTTTATTTTGTTGTTTTAGCATCATTTTGATGTTTGAAATAACAATTTGAAAAACTCCTCTCATCGAGGGTCGTAAAGTTAGTGCTAAAGTCCAAACGGTAATCCCACTTGTTGCCAGAAAGTCCGGGGAATAAACAACACTTCATTGCCAAGTTCAAGCTTCCGCCATCTTGACAGAGATTTAGAGCATGCTTGGCAGATCTGTTCTTTATTTCTCGATGCGGTGACCTGTCTCGGTTTTAATGAGCGCGCTGTGAGAGGGGAGAGCCGGCAGTTCTTAGGATTAATGGTGTGGAGGGGGGATAGACATGTCAGGCACGTTTGGGGATTTAATTGGTTCGGACTGGTATCTGTGATTCATCTTCCCAGGTCATTTAGAAACTGTCAGTTCTCGTTACAAACCACGCGAGACTATGGTCAAACTTTGCGTGAGAAACGTTGTTCGAGATCGGGGGTTCTTAATCATAACAACATAACGTCACGATTTTTGGTAAAAGAGATGATTCATACATTTTCAACACGGAAGGGTCGGTGATGCGTGACACTCGGAAGATCCTTTTTAATTTACTCGACTTTATAATTTGTTTGAAGGATTAGCCAAGCCATAGAGCGTTGTCTGCGTTGTGTATAGATGATAAAACATGTCGACATTACATGCCCAGACATATGCAGGGTACCTTGTCCTTATCTGACTTCCTGTAGACTTCTCCAGGCCATGCCGTGATGGAGGAGTGCTGAAAACTTGAACTTGACTTTTGATGAAGACATTACCGGAATCCGGGTCATTGGGTATCGCTGAGGTGTACAGGCCCTTTAGCCACACAAGAAGGTTTACGACATTTCCCCGTTGTGTGATCGACTCAGTTACGATGTATAGACCAAAATACGAAAACCATGGCTGTCTGTCTGTTTGTTTGTGTTTTGTCTTGCAAGTCAAAACAAAGGTAGACAAACGTGAAGTTGTTTTTTTAAATTAGAATACCATGAAGATATAAACTGTTATCTAACTCAAAAATTGGACCGACTGAAATTTTCGACTGACTCGCTCAATCTTTCTCAGCTATCTGACCCAATCGTCTTAGACACGTGACTTTTGTACATGTGACGTCAGCAATGGATCAAAAGTTGCCAGAAGTCAATATCGTCCCCCGTCCCGGTTATTAGACGGCTGTTGCGCCCTGATGTAGATGGCCTCCTTTACCCCTCTTACAAGGTTGTCCTCCGGTACAAAGAAAATGAGAGTATCATTGGATTTGAATAAACTTTTGGTATCGATTATAGTCTTATGGCAAAACTCACTGATTGTGTTGAAATGTCTAATGTTACACTGCTACCGTAGCCTGGAGTCCAGCCTTGTTAACTTTGGCACCGTGGTACGTAGTGACTGTTAGGACCAAAGCTAACAAGGCTGGGACTGTTACCGCTGCGTGAGTCACATTCTAGGTTGATATCAATCTTTGATTGTAGAGCACATGTTGTATTACTGTGTGAAACTTTCTCTCTTCCTCCACCTCTTCTTGAACTACAGTCAAACCTGTCTATAGCGGCCACTCAAGGGACCGGACAAATTTGGCCACTATAGACAGGTGGCCTCTGTATAGAGGTGGCAACTTGTAGATAAAATACCCAAGGGACCGACAAAAAGTGGCCACTATGGACAGGTGGCCCCTCTGTAGAGGTGGCCCCTAATACAGGTTTGACTGTACTTTATACAGACGTGCGTCAGAGGAATACAAAGACACGATATAAGAACAATCTGTATTCATAGATGGTGGCCTTAGTTGGAGGAGAGAGGAGATGAAGAGATTTGTCATGTAGGTTTGGAACATATCTCATGATGCAACCGTCTTTCATGTCTAAATCTGGTTACATACACATGGAACCCCGAAAATAACGTATGAATGTACATATCTTGTCTTTATCGTCTTGTAAACAAAAAGCGCGAACGTAGATACATTGGTCTTGAAATACCCGTTCAGGGTTACAGGTTGTTTTAGTATTTCAGTATTACCCATTCTAACGAAGCTTTCAGTCCTTATCTTATTATCAAAGACATTTGGCATATCATACTTAGACAAGTCTTCAAATGCCGCGAATGTGTACGCTTATTCAAACTAAATCTTCTATCTCTTTCTTTTATTTCGTGGGACTTCTTGTCTGATTCTTCTTTCGTATTGTAGCAAGGCTTTAATACCTCCTTGATCGTCTGAGCTGGTTTTAGCGACGCCACTCTGAAACCTTATGCCTAATACCGCCCACAAAGAAGCAACAATAAAGTTGTCGTTCGGCGTGATTGAATCTGGCGGTTGCTATTCGTCAGGATCTCCTGTGAGATTTGTCGGTACATCCTGACTTTGTTCGCTGATGACACCTCTAAGCCCCACTCCGTGAGTGCACATTATGCTGTGACGTCACACAGGTTCAGGGATTGACCGCCCTTCTTTTGTTCAAGGGAAGACTGCCAGGTGTGACGTCATTGGAAGGAAATCTCCATGGAAACCGGACTAATGGTATCGAAAATGGATAACGTCAGTGTCTGAACTTGTCTTGAGATGACAGGAACGGAGTGAAGTATAGATATGTCGTGTCAGGAAAGCGATTCAATCTTGCAGAATTCTACCGGGTAGAGATTCCGATCGGAGTGGAATGTATGATCCCTTAGAACATAGTCAGAACTTTTCGACATGTCTGTCTGTCTGCCTGCCTGTATCCCTGTGTGTCTGTCTGTCTATCTGCCTATCTGTCTATATTTCTGTCTGTCTTCCTTTCTGTCTGCCTGTATGTCTTTCTGCCTGTCTGCCGGGTTGTGTAACTTTCTCCTCAGACCATTATCAAATTCTTTTATTCCTATCAAGCTTATCAACCGCCACCCACCGAAAAGTTACCTCTTGAGAGAACTTCTAAGTATTCTTGGGGGCACCTACCTGGCTTAAATCCAAATCCTTTGTTTCTGGATGACGAGAGTCCACACGTCAGATCCCCGTGCACCTGTTGGGTTAATCCTGGAGGATTACCGACTGTCCTCACCTGAACACACCTGAACAACCGGGCCTACAGTAAACTATGAGTAACCCTCACCTGCCGAGTTATGTCAACATAGTGGGGAATGTTGTCATAACCCTCAGATACATGTAGGGCGTTCATTCGAGGAGAGCCAGACCTCGAGTACGTTAAAAGAACCCAACGCACTTGGCGAAAATAGTAGTATAGGATCCTTCCCGGTGCGAGTGAATCATACCTACAATTGGGATACCTTGTGTACGTGCCATAATGATCAACGTGATGGTCATGGGTACTAACGGAAGAACAGGAATGTTAGCCTCGACGAGGCCGCCCTACGGGGTACGGGGATAATAGAATTCGGCAAAAATCGGGAAATTGGCCAGTGGAGTATGTCCACGCTAATATTAATGGCTGAGCGGTCGGCCAACTCCTCTGGTAGCTATAGACTGGTAGCAAAACTCTAGGGGAATGTTCCCATAGGTGTGGCAGTTGACGGATGGTGTTGTCTTCAGAACGCAACATGGGGCTTAACGTACGGCACAAACAGGCTTACTGTGGGGACAAAAGTCTTAAGTTGGCGTGCTGTATCCATCAAGTACCAAATGGCAAAGGTATTTGTGTGTGAGTACCTCCCACACAAGATGGTGTATGGGGTGGCACCCATCTGCGTTTGAATGACACGTGCACGACTTGGTCAATAACTACAACAGGGGGATAGCGTGTGGTCAACTACCATACTCTTTGTCAAATGCTGAGTGCTAACCAGAGAATACCAATTTTAATGTAGAACTCACAAGCCTACCAAATGCGAGCAATCTACTGACTTGGCTATTGCACCGGTGTATGTGACTGTGAACGATTATTTTGTATTGTTAGTACAATGTATCATTCTCTAATTTTTGGTACCATTCGTACGATTTCTTCACGTGTAATACATGTACAGACAATTTTCCCGACAGACGACTGCTACGGGGTGGTCTGGAGTTGCTGAAGTGTGGCTAAGCCCTGGTATTAGTCGTAATGAACAGTTATATTTCGTTCCTCTTTGTCAGTGCTAATAGGTATTTGTGAATCATCTACTCTTGGTCGCATATGTGTTATGGACGTTATCTCTGACCAGACAGGTAGAACGCTCTACCAGGTGGTCTTATACTTGTCTAATGCAAGCTCTTAACTACTCAGTTACGGAAGTCAGTCGCCATTGGCCGTGTCATATGTACTTAGCAACTGCTGATACCTGCTTTTGTGAAACATTATGGGTTAATCTACAAGAGAGAGAGAGAGAGAGAGAGAGAGAGAGAGAGAAATAGATACATGAAGATATATTTATCTATATCCATATAACTATATATCTATATAGATATAGATCTATATCCATATATATATATATATATATATATATATATATACAGATAGATAGATAGATAGATAGATAGATAGATATAGACATAGATATAGATATAGATATAGATAAAGATATAGATAAAGATATATATATATATATATATATATATATGTGTGTGTGTGTGTGTGTGTGTATATATATATATATATATATATATAGAGAGAGAGAGAGAGAGAGAGAGAGAGAGAGATATAGACACATATATATTGACGGTGGCTAGCTGCAGTCTCAAAGTCAAGTTTATAAGGCTATAAATCAGAGAAATTTTCCTTTTCTAAACGCGATTACCCCATCCAAGAGTAACTCATCTATGATGACAAACTGACAGCCGATGTACCGTTAGTGGGGAAATGGTACAAGCAGGGGTTAAGGTGTCAAGTCAGAGACATTCATCATGCTCGTCTTAAGGGCAAACCGAGACAGAACCATTCCCATTCGTCTGTCTTAAGGTCACCCGAAACGACATTCGCTGCAGTTTCGTTACTCCTTGGTGATTTAATCCCCTTTTCAAACGCCAGAGAAAGGATGACCGAGCAGACAGCATCATTAGCTTTGCCCGTAAATCGACTTCTTCTCAGCCTCCAGAACTTCAGAGGGGAAAGAGATTAGAAAGATTTACAGTTGAGACCTGGCGTCTGATTGATGAAGTAAGGGGGTGAAATGTGCACACATTGAGGATTCCTCGGACTCAACACTTCCATGCCCCCTTTTCAAACGCCGAAGAAAGGATGGCCGAGCAGACAGCATCATTAACGATACCCGTAAATCCTAATGTAACGGTACATCGACTTCTTCTCAACCTCCAGAGCTTCAGAGAAGAAAGAGATTAGACAGATTTACGGTTTAGGACTGATTGATGAAGTAAGGGGGTGAAATGTGCACACATTTAGGATTCCTCGGACTCAACACTTCCATGCCCCCTTTTCAAACGCCGAAGAAAGGATGGCCGAGCAGACAGCATCATTAAGGATAACCGTAAATCCTACAGTACAGCACATTGGCTTCATCTCAACGTCCACAGGTTCAGAGAGGAAAGAGATTAGAAAGATTTACGTGTTGTCTGATTGATGAAGCACGGCGGTGAAATATGTACACATTGAGGATTCACCCAACGCAACTCAACAATACAGAAAGTAAAGGCACAGAGACAGAAGTCGTTATAACAGCGCAATGCATCTCTGGACACTCTAGACTCACAAGAAATGCATTACGCCGTTATATAACGACTTAGTCTAGACCGATGTGCAGCGTAAAAGAAAACGAACCCAGAGTTAAGAACTTTGCAAAAGACCTGAGTCAGGTTACAGATGTACCCTTCATGTGGTAGAGACTGACATTCTCGTACAGCTGTTTAGTTAAGCCAATGATGTAGTTCTGGTGTAAATTGGCATTTCATCATAGTGAACAACGGAGGCCATATACAACGGCATTTCTGAAAAGCAAATGGGGCATTTCCTGGATATCCTCTAGACAAATATAAGCATAGATGAAGACAATCCAGTACATTTAGCTGTACTTACCTTTCTTTATTTGAAACGACAGGTTATGATAAAATGCATGTATAAGAAAAGATTGCAATTTTCACAATCATCTTTCATCATCCTAGCAGATATACCCGACAGAAGACACCAGGTTTCTCCTAGTCGCAAATGTTTGTGTTCACGGTTTTTTTCATCGAGAACCGTTCTCTCAGTAAAACCCCAGAGTCAGCCTGATACAATGCACTTGAACCTTCAGGTCGTTTATCACACAGTTATGTCAGTTTATAGGAAAAGTTTGAGACAAGATTCACTAATGAAAGATACTAATAAAACAATACTTCGACAAACCCATCGCTCACCCTCGTAATTGCCCAGACCATAACGGAAAAATTGGCTTTCCAGACAGACACCGTCTCGTGCGGACTGATATATCATATGAACCAGGCGCCTTCCGCCTAAAAATACATTCTGGAGCAATATCCACGTTTCATTATCTTCATTAGTGATCTTCGTTGCGGTAATTAGCGTTCTCTAATTGCACTGGAATTGATATTGATCCTCATAATTGCAGAAAAACTCTGTCAGGATCAACTGTATTGAATAATGCAGGGAACATATGTCAAAAATTTGCCCTTATTATCGTGAATAACTACATTGCTGTATAGATTAAAGAGTAGGGTATTCGCATAGTTAGTAGAAAGAAAATGGCGGCTGGCGAAGGTGAATCTATGTAATGGAGAAAGCGGATAGAGAAATGGCGACTGTTGCGTGTCCAATTAAACGTTATGTCCGGAGATCTTTACTCGAGAGATTATAGAAGCGTTAAGCGGGTCTTTACAAGCTCTATCTTTAATAAATCTTAAGAATGTAGTGAACATCGAATGTTGCGTGAAATGTATCAAGAATTAATCTTCTTAAAGGAAATATATCTTACTTTTCGAACAACTCTCACTATCTGGTGAAATGGTCAATAAAAAATCTGACAGTACATCATGTCAGAACTCTGGATTTAAAACATCTAAACATAAATATCTAATCAACCTAAACGTGACGAATGTATGTTCTAAAAGAAAATACATTTTATCTTCCGAACAGTACCAGGGTTCCAAAAGTTCGGTAAAAACTTAGGCTATACGTCATGTAAAAACTCTGGATTCCCCTTTGGACGACTCGGACAAAGATCAATATCAAGATGCATCAAGAATCAAACTTCTCAAAGGAAATACATCTAACTCTATAAACAGCCCCCACTTATCTGGTGAAAAGCTCAATAAAAACTCCGAATGTGCTTCAGATCAAAACTCTGAATTTCAGTTTGAAACATTTAAACCTAAAGATCAATTAACAATCTTAAACTGAAGAATTTATTTTCTAAAAGGAAGTACACCTCACTTTCAGGGGGAAAGTCCAGTAAAAACTCCGACTACACGTCATATCAAAACTCTGTATTCCCCACCGGAATCGGACACCGATTAATCAAGATCTTTCAAACATCTAGGTTCTTAAAGGAAATACATCTAACTTTATGAACATCCCTCTGACGAAAAGATCAATAAAAATCTCACAGTAATTCATATCAAAACTCTGAATTTGAATTTGAAACATTGAATTTGAAACCTGAAGATTGATTAACAATCTTAAACTGAAGAATTAATTATCTAGAAGGAAATACATCTCACTTTCCGAACAGTATCAGGGGGAAAGTAAAAACTCCGGCTATACGTCATGTAAAAACTCGGTATCCCCGGTGGTCGACTCGGACACAGATTAGTAAAATGTATCAAAATCTAAATTCTTAAAGGAAATACATTTAACTTCATGAACAGCCCTCACTATCTGATGAAAGGATTAAAACAAGATTTTGGTTATACGTCAAATCAAAACCATAAAAGTATATAAACCTAAATTAAAGATCTAAAAATCTAATTAATTAAGGTAAAGAAGTTCAGTTCTAAATGGAAATACATCTCACTTTCCGAACAGTATCATGAGGGGAAAGGTTCAGTAAAAACTCCGGCTATACGTCATGTAAAAACTCTGAATCCCCCGTGGTCTACTCGGACACAGATCAATACATCTCCACATATCTCTCCACGCACCTTACCTCAGTTTTATTACCGTCATATTTACTCCACACCTGGATAGCAACAGGCTGGTGCTCGGGGGGGAAACCGGCATCGATTATTCTCTGAAATTATTTCTACAGCTGAACAAGGGAGTAGAAAATCGATGGTGGATGTTAGGCGCTACATTGTTGATATAGCCAAGGCAATAATCTTCTTAATGGGTATATATAGAGCTAATACCGTGGGTAGTATAGATGGACGTGATAAGTTTGTTTGTTGAGGGAGAGACAGGTTGATATCAAGGTTAAAATATTTGGCCAAAATGTTCATCAGATAAATACCAGTGACAGAAATGCCACAGAATGCATTTTCAAAATTGCAGAGAAATACAAATGGTAAAATGAAATAAAAAGAGATTCAAGCAAAAACAAGAGACGTACTGTCAATGACAAAAAATGACACCAGTGATGAGGTTAGAATAATATGATTAAATTTCTGTTTTGAGACCCATCGAGGGGGCAAAGGGGTTTTGAATAGTTCTGATACAGTTGTCGTAATGCTCACACATTTTCCTGTCGTGATTTTGACGTATCTCCTCTTTTCAGCCGGAGGATATTCTGTCTCCCGTCTGCGTTGTTACACCTTATCGCCCGGACCCAGTGTCTGCATATATGCTCTGGGTGATATCAGACATAAATCCATGTACAACATTCTCCTTGAACTTGAACTAACGTAACTATGTAAAAAAACTTTAACGTGAGTCAAGTAACATTTTTATCCCGTGGACAAGAACTTCGTGAAAAACGAGACCATTACTTGCACTCCGGGGATAAATAATTGGGCTTATACTTTATTAATCGATATTTAAGGATTGTTAACGTTGCGGAAACAAAAGCCCTTGGCAATGTTGCGCTCCAATTATTACATTTTGGTGCTGCTTCCGGGAGTATGGGAACTCCATTGTACAATTTGTCACGTATTTATCTTCCAGGTGTTATTGACGTTCTCAGCGCTTATTTCATGTCAAAAATATTCTTTTTAAATACTGTTGAGTTACGTGGGAAAAAATACCATGGAAAGCTTTCCAACTCAAAGGAATTTTCCGACTGAATCAATCGGTCCTCTTCCGCTCTCTGGCCCAATCACTGTGGACACAAGTCGAAACCTGTGACGTCAGCAATGGGTCAAAAGTTGTCGGAAGTCAATATCGCCACCCGTCCCGGCTAAAAGAAGGCTGGCAACCCCTTATGTACATGACCTCATTCACATGTGAAAATGGTGAGGTTGGATTGTTATCATTTCACTTGTGCGTCATCATCAAACATTGCTCTAAACCTGACGTGACATTTCGGGTTCGAACTTTCCTTCCATAGAACTGAAGTTTGAACACGCGTACGGTTCGAAAAATATACTCTTTTTCATACAACAAGAGATGACCAGTTCTGTGGCAAATTCCAACAAAGAAAACTCTGGTTTCTCCGTTATACAATGTAATACCTGGCCTGTACTGATAGACAGCCATCTTATCCCAGACCCAGGTGAGTTGAGGAGATACTCGACGCCCTAAGACATCTCACATGTAAATAGTGTCGGACACTGTCAGTGAAGGATCTGGCTGGTATTTACCTTTTAGCCTAGATGATTTCTGCTTGCCATCCCGCATAGCTAATGATGTTTTACCATTGGCGAGAAGGATCCTCATGTTCCCATGTGTGTGTGTTTGGGGGGGGGGGGGCTGTTAATTTGCGAGCATGTATGTGTGGGGTGTGGGGGTGAGGGTGTGGGGAGGTGATTCCGGTTTTGATATATCGTTGCCTCATCATATTTCAACACTTCTGACATAAGTTCCTTTACGTTTTGTAGCTCATGCATTTCAAATCAACCGTAGTTGTACATGATAGAAATCCTAGCACCGACACATATAGTAGATAGTAAACTCCAATCATATGCCACGAAATTCCTGTTGGACGTCGATATGACTATGTTGAGCATTCAGCTAAATTTATAGCGCAATCGAAATGAACTCTGGTAAGCAAGGATTTCTCGCTAATGGATCAGAAAGTCTACATAGTCATTGATCCTAATTGACTATAGCGTAAAAGTAGCTTCCCCGGGTTCCTAAGTGCATCATAAATACGTCCATGATTCCGCCATATTAATATATCAATGGATAGATAAATATTCAAAACATACCTTTGTTATTTGACATAGAGAATTAAACTTTTACTCAAACCTTGTTGGCAGGAATCCGCCATCTTTCTTCAGTTCCGATGGTAGTCACATGACCTTAGTGTCAAGGGTCACATAGGTCACATGACACGAACTTTGATTCTGTTTGGTTCTTTTTGTCATGATTTGAACTAGTTAGCAGACATGTTTATAAACTTATTTTGGACGTCGTTTAATGCGTTTTATTGGGCTTTCCATTTCTAATTTTCCGTCTGGCAGACAAAAGATAACATGAGAAAATGGAAAGCACAATAAAAAGGCGTCCCAAACAAACTGATATCTAACATCTGTTTGGAGAGTAGGTATCCATCCGTTGAACACACTGTCTTACTTGTTGTTCTTTATGCAGACGTTAACTGACAGTGAGTAACAGGATAAGTAAACCATGCGGAGCAGAAACTTTCACGTCGCGGAACAAAAGGCATTTCGTTCCGACCCGTCGATTCAGCTTAGCTTTGAACCGCCTTACTTTGAAAATGCAAATCCGAGTCATGCTGTGTTAAATACAACTACAGTATAGTTTATTCAAGCCTTTTTCAGGAACAGTGAGTGCGTAGTACCAATTATACAGGTAATAGGTACTATTAGGGCAGGCAGCTTGAC
>NC_049997.1:9319067-9323197 GCF_000003815.2 Branchiostoma floridae
CAATGAAGGTCTGTGATTTTGTTTATTTATTTGTTTGTTTGTTTGTTTGTTTGTTTGTTTTCCATAGTTGTTTGAATACAGTGGAATGAAAGGATGTGAAGTGGAAGATGGCGTAACAGGAGACTAGCAGGATTGGAAGGCTCACTTGGGCCGGATCCAAAATCAGTTCATAGACTGGCTATAAGATGCACAAAGCAAGCCTACGAGAAATTCACCAAAATGAATAAAACAAGAAATTCACGATGGTGTTAGCTTCTTTATTCAGTTTTGTTGAGCAACAGTTAAATGCGTAATCAATCCTAACTTGTTGTCGTTGAGTATGCGAAACGCTTAGTCAGGATGCAGAGGAACCGCCTCAATGGAACGTAACATCAAGCTTGTTATAAACTTCCAATAATGTAGGATATTAGCGGTGTAGTGAAGTGAAGGTAATAACACACGGTGCCCTGTTTGACAGGGCATAGCCTCTCATATATGCCTAGAGAACTATTAAAGCATCACCGAGGATTACGAGTTTGCCAGCGCCCGAAATGAATAAGCCTTAGGAAAAATAATACACCACAATACGTTTAGAGTCGAAAAGGTATGAATGTTTGAATTAAGGATATAATACGTGATTTACAATTCGATATTTCTAAATGACGTGTAGTCTGTTAGAAATCATGCAATCAGCCTGGGGCTGTAATTGTCTTTAAAGTTCAATGAACTGTTCATTCCTTCAAATCCTTCTGCATATGAAAGTAAATGGAAAGTAAACACAGGGAATGTCCCAAGAGAGGAAATTACAACAAGAGGTTTCAGGGATGTCGTAGCTTTAGAAATTCCAGTGAAATAATTTTCTCTTATTGATTCACTTAAAGAATTGTTCTTTTCTGTGAACATGTATGGAATGCTTTTTACAACATTTGCAATGGGTCGTGAGCGCACAGGAAATAATATGAGGCTAGTATGACTAAGTGTGTGACAAGGGTTCGTTTCTATGACGTCACGACCCGTTTATAATTTATCCCCCCAAAGTAGACAAATGTAGACACAGTAGACAAATGCTAAAAACTAGGATGTTTATTTAACATTATATACAAATTACATTCAAATTCTACATAAAGGACCTAAAGAGTCTTCCAACGATAGCGCTGAACTTTCCTGAAAAGACTTGCGGAAAGAACCCCAGAAACCGAAATCTCTCCCTGTTGCAGCTATGATTTACAATTAGGCTTTCAGAGCTATAAAAGTGGGTCAGTCGCTCCATTAGGGGGATTTACTTGCGATAGTGACGTCACATTTCAAAGGCAATGACCATCCCTCCGAACATCAATATCCCCAACATCTGACAAAACCAGGAAGATAACGTTTCCCTCAGGCATGACTAGGAATGGTGAAAGTTTTTTGTCGATAAGGCCACACCAATTTGATTTCTTGGTTCTCGGATTTCTCGACCCATTTTTTTTCCGATTTTGAAAAAAAAATAGTCCCAAGAAAAATGATATAAGTTTTGCTATTGCAGACCTTTAAAAAAAACCATTCCGGGGGCACATACTGCTGATAAACCAAGGACCTTGTGATAAACCAATCAGAGCACTTATTTGCAGTCACAGTGGTATGAAATCAAAGGAAGAGATTCATTGGAGAAATCATGCAATGAAAAGCTGAAAACTTGACTACTTGCCTTGTTTTTTGTGTTATTTAAGTTCACCACAGACTTTTTTCTTTTTTTTTCGACCGCCCGCCCCAATATTTTTCTGAAAAAAATCCGAGAACCAAGAAATTAAATTCGTGTGGCCTAATGGCATCGTGTGGCGAATGGTTAGAGTTCCTGTGCTCTAAGTCAATCTCCTCACATCTGTCAGGTGAAAACGAGTATCTGGCTTCGGTTAGGGACGTCCCTCTGGTAGGACGTTAGATGGAGGCCACGTGTTTGAGGAGATCCACACGCCTGTTAAAAACGCACCATGTTTATTGAAAATAGTAGGGATTCTTTTACATTTTGAGTGGATCAAACCTAACAATATGCAGTATATAAGCTGCATAATCTTCAGACAAAGAAGAAGGCGGTAGCGTCAATAGAAAGAAGAAGATGGCAGAGCTTTAAGTAACTCCTCTATCATTTGCAGCTCACACGATCTTAAACAGAACGTATTTTAAACATTGCTGCACCAAAGTGCCAATAACAGACCCTTGTGGGCTGATGGAACTCAAAACGACAGTTTTGTCTCTCAATCAAATGTCGTCGCATTTTCCCAATGGTATGTTTTTGTCCTAATTTAGTCTTGTAATATGTACAATACATCACCATGTATATGCTGCTCCGCTTAGTTACTCCCTCGTGTGTAGTTAAGCTACTACACGAGCGGGGCTGCCGTCGGTTTGTGTTATTGGATCTCCCTTCAACGCGGCAATTGTATGAAGAATGGTGGATTCATACATCATAAAGCTCGCAGTAAAGTGCTCATCGGGGTAATAAATGAACTGACGCTAACAAGACGATCGCGTAAACGTTATTCCTCCATGCTTAACTCTTAACGATGAGGGACAGCGGGGATTTAAGACAATAAAAGGGAGATTAAAGTAGCGATTTCACATGAATTCGAATATTTCATGACTAAAGGAAGTAATATTCATCGATAGATACATATCCGCAATGGTTTTGCCATATGATTGGAACAAGTGTCCTGAAATAATGTAGATCAGAACCTATAAATGTCGTACACTATAGAAACCAATTAAATTTTCGGTGTATCATGTCCATTGGCGATTCAAATGGTTGAATATTTGATTTCGCACGTTATTCGGTCGTGCACAAGAATTAGTTAACTCAGTGCCCGACCACTCGCTGTCACGCTTACCTCCTTTGAATCGATGTACCGAAATGTCCTGCTATTTGCATGATGGAATGCTGTCTTGAAATGAGCCATTTCAGTCACAAAGGCTTAGGATAAAAAATGAAGTTGTTGAGGTAGATTGAATGGGCAGATAAAGGACTTTGGGCACTCAGCTATGACTGTTTAATGTCTGAACATGCATCATAACATGACAAGGTGGTGACCCGTCGGAATATGAATGACAGAAAGTGCAAATGTAAAGACGAGGGTGCTTAAGATCAGCAGCCTGTTCCCCTGTGATAGTAGTTGACCTATATCTGCAATCGGAAGAAATGACGGATCTGCAGAGCTGGCTCTATTGGTCCTCTTTCCACTGTTCCCTGAGCGACCGTGCAGTGACCAAATTTAGATTTGTGTTACCTCGATTTCGTAATTGGAATATTATGTCTCACTCACTGGTACTCTCGCTCAGTCCTATTCAAGATGTTAATGTATTATTTAAAATATAACAATAAATTTATTACATGTAGATGCATACATTAAACATTAAGTTGTAGAGCTCAAGTGCGCAGTCCATTCGAACATCATGATCACCCCTTCTCTTTGAATCGATAGCGCCTTAAAAGATGTGGCCAGAATTTATCTTGACAGCATGACAAACGAGGCTACCGCGAAGTTTTGCAAGAACTGCGATATGTTTCCCCTGATAGATACATCTTTCTATGAATCCCTACGGGGTTGCCCCTGCAACTGTCGGTGAACGTATCAGCCAAAATGCAGCGAATTTTTGCAGGAACTGCGATATATTTCCTCTGATGGATACATCTTTCTATGACTCCCTACGGCACTGCCCCTGAAATTGTCGGTAAGCGTATTAACCGAATTGCAGCCCACGTTTTCTAAGAATGATGTCAACCTTTGTGTACAGCAAAATTGTACCACTCAAATCTGGTCACGTTTTGCGGTGTTCTAAAGGGATAACAGGGTACAACGTGGCGTTAGTAAAACCTTCGCTTACAATCCACTTACATGACATAATTACCATCTCCAGATGTATCCTACAGACCAAATATCACTTTTTATGCACCGCTATTAGCAATGTCTACTAGTACTCCACGTTTCATGCTGTAAAACACACACTAGGAAAATGTAAGCTAGCATGTTTTCACTTTATATATTGTAAATGATTGTATAGTGATTGTCCATGTACCAACCTGTTTCTTTTTTACAATAAACATTTAATAACAATCTTTCAAATCTTAAAAAATTATTGTTCGGAATATAGACCGCTCCCTGCCGCAATCTCCTAGC
>NC_049997.1:9325059-9330166 GCF_000003815.2 Branchiostoma floridae
AGAAAGGCCCCGGGCTTTCCGCGATATGAGCCTGGTACTTTGGCTTCTACATAAACAATTTTGCTCAAACGACGTCGCCTGAGGAGATTTAGTTCTCTCCCTTAATCATATTTTGGAGTCAGAAAGCTTCCTAAGTTGACTCGTTTCAAGAGAAAATTCAATTTTTCTTGCACTATGTGGTAATCCACCTTCCACGAATCCAATGTAAAAGCCTGCGGATGTGTCTTCCTTTAGAGACATAAATCATCGGAGGTGCCCGGTTCACAGTGCTAATGTTAAGTCCATGTATTTTACGCCCGCCTCCTCCAATTTACCATCCCGTCTCCGCGGGGGGAAGTGTCAGCCGGGGAAATTGGAAAGTCATTAGACCATCGTGTTTACGTGGAGTGGGGGGTGTACTATATAGCTAGCCTCCACCAGGCCTTCCTACGTATACGGGGTTGCGGGGATCGTAGATTTCGAGAAAAAAATCGGGAAATTGGCAAGAGGAGTCAGTCCATGCTTAGGTTCATGTTCCCCCTCAGCTCAGCGAGGCCGACTAACTCCTTTGGTAGCAAATAGCAAAACTCCCCTGGCAATTTCTCCCATTAATAGCCAGCGTAGTATGTCTGGTAGAGACTTTGGTTGTTTTTCCGGATCTACACACCACTGTTGTAGGAGAGCTAGATTGCACTGGTCTCCAAGCAGATGAAAGTGTCAGCTGGATGAAAAAAAAGAAAGAGAAGAATTTGGCCAAATAGGGACAACTAAGTTACCATGGGATGTCAGTCAGTCTTTTACGGTCTATCCAGCAACCCACGGGCCGACCAGTAAGTGGGGACTGTACTTGCGGATCTACACACCACTGTTGTAGGACAGCTAGATTGCACTAGTCTCCAAGCAGACATGTCAGCTGGATCAAGGAGGTTGAACATATTCTTCTTGGCCGGATGAAAAAGAGCTTTTGGGCCAAATAGGAACAAATAAGGGATTTCGGTCAGAGTCTATCCAGCAACCTACCGGCCGACCAGTTCACTCATAGACAGATTAATTCCTACTGGTAGAGACTAAGATTGCAGTGGGATATATCCCAATTTCTACGATACGATACCTGCATTAAGGCAATGTATTTTTTTTTAATTCATTACCAAGTAAACGCCTTATAGTGCAACACATCGGGTTTATACTGATAAAGAGTACAAGCTGTATATTTGGTCTTCTAAACACCACAAAATCCTGCAAACTAAACAATAAATATTTACATGTAAAACATGTATGTCAGTGATACATTCATCGTGAGTTGCTGTAATATCTTATCTATTTGAATATCATTGCATTGTGAGACCTGTCCAATCTAAGATATATTCAAATCCGCTTTGAGAGTCGTGTCTCTTGGAATAAGCTGTACTTAAGGTAAGAAAGGTGAATGACTTCCGGCGATTTTGGTAACCATTAATATCTGTATTTACGTTGTATCCATGCCAGTTACTCCAATAAAACCTGAGTCTGATATGCAATAAGCCCATATTTGCAACACAGAAGCGGACTTAGCTCGTTAAAAGCACCACGCGGCCCTTAAAAGGATATCAGTATTACTAGAAAGGGCATAACGAGACTGTATATTTCATGTCATCCTTTCAGTGTGGGATGAAAGGGAGTTAGGGCTGCAACCTGAGTTTCATACATCCTTACACAAATTGATGATTAACATGTAATGTACATGTACACTCAACCCATTAACTCTCGCGCATCCCGAACCCAATGTCACCTTCATTTTTGGTTAACGATCCTGTTTTTTCAAGGACAAAGAGCGGCTGTAAATGACCCAGCGGTATGCACGAGTGGAGATGGTATCGGCAGAAGCCGCTGTGTCGGTCAGACCTGCATGCGTGATGAGAACGTTAGCACCCTCTCCAACACCTCTGCGCTCTGTCTGCATCCTGCTTGACGAGCTGGTAGCTCTGGTTGCTGCGCTTCGACAGAGCACGCCGCATAACTGAGCTCTCGTGTTGAGGTATATAAGGTTGAAATCCAGTCTATAGTTCACAAATTCTGTAAGTTCTGGCCGAACATTAGTCCTGCAACGCTGACCAAACATCCAAATGAAACCATGGTCAATTCTACAGTGGCTACCAGACAACAACCTCTCCAACACCTCTGCGCTCTGTCTGCATCCCGCTTGACGGGCCGGTAGCTCTGGCCGCGTCGGCGCGGCACTTTGACAGAGCACACCGCATAACTATGGCAATGGTATAAGGATGAAATCTCGTCTATAGCTACCAAATTTTGTCGAAATTCGTCCTCATGCAACGCTGACATACAAATGAAACCATGGTGAAACCTAGAGTGACTACCAGACAACAACGTCTGTACAAGCCTGATAACACATTGCAATTGAGTGTTGCAATGCCAGTCAAGGGTTTCAATATATCTATCTACTAGTATTATTGACAGTTGACTTTGCCACGGATTATTTATAAATACCAACTAGGCACATGTTGATTTGATTATGCGGATGACATCCTCTGGAAACTCCAAACCTGATGTTACCGTGCGATTAAGAACAATTTTGGAAGAAAAGTTGCCTTCATTATGACTTCAAAGTGATTGGAATGTTGGATAAATAACAAAACGAACAGAGTATGGTATACTGCACAATAGAGTCTACATTTTTGTCTTTTACATATTATTCTTGGACCCTGGGTTTGGCTGTGGTATTCTACATAACATGTGCGACATTTTTTTTTCCGATATTGTGAAAACAGATGTAAATTGTTGCGCGCGTGGATATGTCATCCATATAATCAAATCAGCACGGCCGTACGTTCTGGGGCAGTGCTCGGCAGCTCCGGGTCCGAGAGATGGGATGCAAATTGGCCTGAACTTCTCTAGCCTCCTTCATCGGCCAATGTGGGGGCATTGGCGAAAGTTGTTGTGGGGACGGATGAGTGCGATTCGCGATTTTCAACCGGAAAAGTTCTGATGCCGCGAAAGCAATATTATATAATATATGCTGAGCGGCAGCTGGCCAACACCACCGTGTCAACTTTCAAGACCGAGAGGTTAGCAGCCGTCGAGGCCAAGAGAAAGGCGAGGAAGGCCCGTCAAAATAGGACTGCAAACTACTAGACTTGCCATACTCGATTATGAGTGGCTGTCCATCCATGTGCCGAGAAGCTTGTACCCTGCCTACAGCCGCATATTTTCCTTTCCCGGCATATATTGCTTTCGCGGCATCAGAACCTTCCTGACTGTAAATTGCGAATCGCGCTTCTCCTCAGTACCCCCCCCCCCCCACACACACACACACAACATCTTACGCCGATGCCCACAGACAGGCCAGGGAAGGAGGCTAGACTTTCCGCCCTTTCACAAGGTCACCACGGTGGTATCTGCACGGCATCAGCAGCATAATCGCATCCATTAAAGCCGGCAGAGTTGAGAGGAGCGGCGAAGGGTGCAACATGGATCACGTGCGCACTGAACTGTACTTTTGCTCCTGACTTTCAAACATCCTTGCCAACGCTCATCCATTTTCGATGTAATCACCGAGCAACGGTTGGGCTCCTTTAGGTCCACTGGTATCTGCTAAAGATATCGCATCTTTAAATTGGCAATAGGAAGTTTTCTTCAGTGGGTGCAGATGAGCAAAGCTCACCACACATTATTGCCATGTGAAATTACTGTGGGCTGTGGAGCATAGAGCTACCAGAAAATCACTAAAGCAAGCATAACGTTTTCAGTAACTTAGCAAGATGCCTTCAGGAAAACAAGGACCTCGATGTCGGCATTCATTACTACACAAACCCATACAGCCTGTACACAGACGGCTGTATTATAGACAAGGTCTTTAACTTCATAAAAAAGATTAAACACGTCTGAAAAATCATTGCGGCCTCTAAGGTTTGCTACAACCAATACTGTATATGTTGTGACATACGTGCCTGTTGAAATACATCCGTTCTCATTCACAAGGGCAGGTGGACGCGCAGCGCCTGCAGATTTGTATTCTCCAGCACTTCTTCACTACCCAGAATCAAATGTGAGACTCATCTTATGCAACAAACGTACTTCATTAATGCAGCTCGCCCCAGGTGCTACCCAAGCCTGTAGTCAAGCCGAGCAAAATGAGAAGGCGCAGAGTTTTCATTTGCACTACAAAGAGGTTCCTCCTGTCTCTTCAAATTGCCTCGGAGCGAAGGAACAAAATCCTTCATTATTTCTTTTACCTGAATAAATGTCGTCTGATAACTTTGACCTTGTGTTATCTGAGCTGAAAAATGAGTAACGGTCCGTGTGCGTGGTTGTGAGCTCTGGGCTAGATTCGGAGTAACTGTTGTTTATGTCGTAGCCGTGAGCTGGTAATTCAGAAACGAGATATAACTGTAGTACTCTTATCAACGTAAGCAGGCATTTTCTTTATGATCAAGGACATAATTTACCACCTTATCGAAGGCTGTTAATCAAAACTGCGATCAATTCCTGAATAGTATAAAAGTATAAAGAATGAGGGTGTGATAAAATCCATTTAGCCGTGTTGTCTTTATTGTGCAAAGAAGTAAAAAAAGATGATCATCATCATCCCATAGCTGATTAATCAGACGTAGGGGCAGCACAAGAGAGGATTTCGTATTCCTGGTTTTCGGGAAAGCGAGTATTGTATGTTTCGTTTAGATGACATACATCCATTTGGAATCTCCAAAGAGATACGTCTAATGCGCGCAAACACCAAACTTGTATGTAACTATATTGTTGTACGGCAACCCTATGTTTCGTTATTTTGTATAATTCTCTCGGAACGACAATGTTAGCCTTTGATATCGTAGTACAATTCTGAAATGCTTGCAAATGTGCTTGCTTTTAAGTTTGTAAGGTAACAAACGGATTTTATCATGGCTGGTTTTAATGTATATGTATGTAGGTAAATGTCAGCGCAATTCAGCCACTGTTGCTATGCCGTGCATCTGTAATAAAACTTGTCAACTTGTCAAACTTTCAGCGAGTAGACTTACAGTACGTGGTTATCAAAAGGTTTTGACTTCCGACTTCTCCAAATCATACCACGGATAACCAGATGATCACGGTTCGATGATTGACACATGCCGCAGGTGATGTATGATGAGATCAG
>NC_049997.1:9330266-9343819 GCF_000003815.2 Branchiostoma floridae
TCACGGCGACAAGACGACATGGATAAGTCCATATATCAACATCTCGCCACAGTCCATGCTTTACTTACTGTATCCTTCTCACATAAAGGGTCGTACGGGAACATGTAAACATTCCAAACACGTTCGTAGCCAGAGGTTTCAATTCAGATGAGGAAAGATAGCAGTTAGACTCATGACGAGAGAGCCGATTGGCATTTTGTTGCCGAGTCTTTGTGAGGAAAAATCGTGTTAACCTTTCGGATCGTCAAGGTCCCGGCTTTCCGTGACTTTATTGATCTTCTGATTGGTCGACGGATTAGCCAATCGCAGAGGGGTGATCTGTTGAATATCACAGTACCTTCGGGTAAGAGGGGGCGCTTTTATCCAAATGTTAACGGTTGAGATGGATACCCAATGTGATGGGCGTTGATGCAATTTTCATAGGTCAATGGACTTTACATTAAGGCGTGAAAATCAGATTGTAGCCAAGTGTGAGAGTATGTTCTTCAACGAATATCTCTAGCTCTGTGGTTACATCCTTTGCTTCGAGGCGACGTTTATTCTCAGTGCACTTCCCCATTACGCACCATCACACTAATACCTACCCACCGTAGACTGCATCTACGCTATATTTATGATTTAAAGCACTTTACAGTAGGGTTGGATAATCATATTGTGGCTAAGCGTGAGAGCATGTTCTTGAACGAACATCTCTAGCTCTGTGGTTACATCCTTTGCTTTGAGGCGACGTTTATTCTCAGTGCACTTCCCCATTACGCACCACCACACTAATACCTACCGACTGTAGACTACACCTACGCTATATTTATGATTTAAAGCACTTCACAGTAGGGTTGGATAATCATACTGTAGCCAAGTGTGAGAGTATGTTCTTCAACGAATATCTCTAGCTCTGTGGTTACATCCTTTGCTTCGAGGCGACGTTTATTCTCAGTGCACTTCCCCATTACGCACCACCACACTAATACCTACCCATGTAGAGTACATCTACGTTATATTTATGATTAAAAGGAGCTTTGAAAGCTTTTTGCATCCATAGGAGCTTGTATATCTCTGCCAGATGCACTGAAGTCTATCATTTTGTAGTTCAGCAAAGTGTGAACACATTTCTTTGATGTGAAGTGGAAGAACCAAGAGTATCCCTAATGTAGCTGGGCCATTAAGGCGGTCCTGTTGATGGATTCTTGATATGATCTTGCGTGATAGCAACTTTTAGGCAAGGCATACTCAACTATACTACTGAGTCAGAAAAAGGCCAAAGGTCTTTTGTTGTAGGTTTCGGGGCATTAAAACTATAGGAAAGAGTCTGAATCATTTTTATTACTGCATATTTTAGAGGGACGCAATTAGTTTATATCAGATATAATTATTACCTTCGCCAGAATGACTAAGGTTATGTTTTGGGCGTGTGCGTTTGTCTGTCTCTGTGTGTGTCAACAGCATAACTCCAGAAGCCTTGGATATATTTGATTCTATTTTAACGAATTGTGTTCACCATCATCTTCATTATCAATATGGCGTCGACGCATGCTCATTGTAAATCCCAACAAAACGTTTTCCCAAACTTTAATCCAGTCTGTAACAGGTGACCTCAAGTCGGTTTCTTTCTCTCGCTTACAGCACTAAATTACAATCAAACCTACTCCCGATAGCTCGTGAGACATCATTTTGTGTCAAAAAAGCGTCGTTTCAAGCTCCCGATCCCTCCGATCGAAGTCCAGAATGACGTTTTATGTTCCAACGCGGCCGGTGATTGGTTACCTGCGTACAGATCCGTGGCTAAATCCATTATCAGGAGTTGTAAAGCTGAGCCTAGCGAACATGTTGCTCTATAAAACACTATATATAGTCTCAATGGTTGGTTATCTCGAATGTCAAGGTTTGTATGAGGGAAATATTTCGAAAATATCACAATGTTATGACAGGACAACGGACATTACGTGGTCTCGACACATCTAACACTATTATCTAAATCACTCCAGATATTCCAGGAGTGGGTAGTTTTCGAGTAGATGAGAGGCAGCTGTCTGGGTCAGCAGAAGGACAGGCACAATCACATTAACACTACCCTATGTTACCTCGTAAAGACGGAGGGTAGTAGGTGTAGTATCGTCTGCAGCAGTTTGCCCTTAACTCAGAGGAGACACTCAGAGGGCCGTAGCTATTGTCTGCAATTGTTTGTTCTTCCTTAAAGGCACTCAATGTGAGGGCCATCGATAACCTACATTGGTGCGATGACTCTACCTAAAACCTAGCCACGGAAAGGGCAGATAATGCTAGCCAAAAGCACATTACCACCAACATACTTCTACCTTGTATGGGCAGAGGGCAGTAGGTGTAGTATCGTCTGCAACCGCTTGCCCTTAAATCAGAGGAGACACTCAGAGAGCAGTAGCTGTCGTCTGCAATCGTCAGTTATTCCTCGAAGGCCTCTATGTGAGCGCAGCCGATAACTTACATTGGTGCGATGACTCTATCTAAAACCTAGTCATGGAAAGGGCAGATAATGTTAGCCAAAATCACATTACCACCAACATACTTCTACCTTGTGTGGGCAGAGGGCAGTGGGTGTAGTATCGTCTGCAATCGTTTGCCCCACTCTCTAAGGGGACTCTCAATGTGAGCGTCGCCGACAACCTGCATTGGTGAGATGACTCTATCTAAAACCTATTCAGGGAAAGGGCAGATAATGTTAGCCAAAAGCACATTACCACCAACATACTTCTATCTTGTATTGGCAGAGGGCAGGAGGTTAAGTGTCGTCTGTAGGTGTAGTATCGTCTGCAATAGTTTGCCCTACTCTTGGAGGGGACACTCAATATGAGTGCTGCCGACAACCTGCAATGGTGCGATGACTCTATCTAAAACCTAGTCATGGAAAGGGCAGATAATGTTAGCCAAAAGCACATTACCACCAACATACTTCTACCTTGTATGGGCAGAGGGCAGTGGGTGTAGTATCGTCTGCAACCGTTTACCCCACTCTCCAAGGGGACTCTCAATGTGAGCGTCGCCGACAACCTGCATTGGTGAGATGACTCTATCTAAAACCTAGTCAGGGAAAGGGCAGATAATGTTAGCCAAAAGCACATTACCACCAACCCACTCCTACCTAGTAAAGGCAGGGGGCAGTAGCTATCGTCTGCAATCGTCAGCTCTTCCTTAAAGGCACTCAATGTGAGGGCTGCTGATAACCTACAATTTGCTGAAATACCTCTATCTAAAACCGGGTCAGGGAAAGGGCAGACAAAGTTAGCCAAAAGCACATTAACTTCAGACTGGTAAAAGTTGAGGCGCAAAAAAATGTGGTATCTTCTGTAGACATCAGGCCTTGGAGAAGGTGAATGCTGCATGCGGACAAACAGATTGTATGTGTTGACTCCTGGATATACAAAGTCACAGGACCAAGCATACAAAGCACAAATATGAGGATGAAGAATTGAACGTTAACATAGGAAAGCATGCCATTAAATAGGGATAGATATGTAATAAATACAGATGGAAAAGAACGCGTAACAGATCCAAAGCTCTGTGTGCATAACTGCCTAACGGTAGGAACATGTACATGGTACAGTCATCACAAAGTTTCCCAAACTTCATCTCTTGATGACATAGAACGCACTGCTCCGTACAAACAAGTCTATACGGAATAATTAGCATCTGATTTGAAAGAGATTCTTTGTCACCCATGTCGTAATCTCGCTGACTTGCTATCGCATTGCCCACACCTCCATTCATCATCGTATCTTCCCCATTATCAATGACAATGATCTTTTTTTTGCATATTCATGCCCAACATGAGTTATTTGGATAACTAGAGGAAAGTGATAAAAAGATATACCATATTCTATTAACACATAAGATTCTATAGAAATGTATCTTAAGACCACAGTTTGCTGACGGCAAAGTTTAATCCTCTTTTGACATTTTCATATCAATAATGACAATCATAATTTGCATATCCATGCCAAATACTGACTGATGCATTGAGGTTTATAGATAACTAGAGTAAAAGAGTCAAAAGTATATTATATTCCACCTCTCTACAGATCCCTTCCCTCTTCTTAAATGAAAATATATCATCGTACAAAAGAAATGCTGTTCCACCGGCCCAATCCAAAGTCTACAGCAAGGCCGAATGTGAATCACGAATGTCACTTGTGGCCGTTTCCTGTGAGAAATAGAGCGAGACAATGCACGTATTGACATCTGTAATAACCCTGATAGAAGATAGCAGCGATAGCAGCGTCCATCAAAGATAGGCTCTCTTAGATAGATGCACCTTTGGCGATGACAGACGCGATCCTTGATGAAAAGTGGAGAAACTATTGAAGCTAGTCATATCATTAATCCCTGGGCAATTTTTCACGGAGGTTGCGAGGCTTAAGTTGTAGATAATGGATGTACCGAGACGAGAATGGTTATCTCTTCGACGTTTTGTCTCGTACCAACTGACATCGCTGCTTATTTCAAGGTCGATTTCACCCCGCGGGGCTTGCTGTAACTGCTTTGATCAATTTGCTCTCGGAGTAATTCGATCACAGTCGCTTCAATAGGCCTGAAAATTGCACCCTGTTCAGAAAAGTGACCCCAATTTGATGTTTGCTGCTTTCCAACTGCGCCGAACACGAATCAATTTCTCGTCGTGTTGCTTCGTACTTCCGGGATCGTGTTTTTTTTTTACGAGTCTGTTGTCAGGTCGGGACTGACTAGTTATTATCCATTTCCTTGTTGGTTTTTAATGTGACCTTTCTTCATACAGCCAAACGTTGAAACTAACTCGGAAATCTGCACTCAACCTTTATTAGACAAGTAGAAATTGAAACCTGACATTAAGCTTTCAGGATCAGAAATTCTAATAGTAACCACGAAGCGGCTCGTCTGTTGATGTTTCCATTTTCCTCTGTATCAAACATGTTAATGTTTCGTCAATGCCAGGCGTTCTGTTACTTAAATCAAATCGTGTTGATTTAGACAAGGAGACGTGACTGGCAAAAATATTATAACAGCCCTTAGAAATCGTGTCTTCAGACATGCACAATGTGTGACAAACTTTGCCTTTCAATGGGGATTGCAACAATGTAAACTCCCTACCCACTCCCTTTCCGTTTGCAGCTGTGAGAAAGCCTGCTTAAGTAAACAAAAATATATGATAGCTCTTAGAAATTGTGTCCTCAGATATATGTACAATGTGTGTCAAGCGTTACCGATCAATGGGGATTGCAACATTATATTGTAAACTTTTAACTTAGCTGTGAGAATGCGTGCTTAAGTCGTTGCCCTGATTTTTGCAGAGTTGAATTATTCCCAGCACATTTTTCTTCGTCACTTCCTCATTAGTATTGAAGCTAAGCTTGCAAATTGGGAAATAAGAGGAAATTAGAAGGAAATGGAGGAAATTGAGCCGTATGCCTGTCACATGAGGAAAGTGTTCCAAAGTCCTAGATTTCGATCGATATCCTCACATCGTTCCTGTATCTCTGAACACCCACGAATCTGATTAACCCTTGTTCCGCACAAGTCGTGCCACGCACCCGTCACTCATCATTGTCAGTACCCGGATGTGACACTGGACAGGGAGCTGCCATTCCACGCACTTACGGTAAAGAGGAAAATGTTCGCTTTGATTTAATTTCGCGACTGAAACTGTCATGTAGGCTTTTAATGATAGGCAATATCTCCAATGGTTTTAAGTTCCCAGTCAACAGGCCTAGGATACCGCGAATAATTGCGAACATGAAGCCGTCACGAATATTTCCCCTTTTACAATAAACGCCTACATGGCTGTGTCAACCGCGAATTTAAAACCGACACGAAACTTTCCCCTTTTACAGTATCATTTGCCTGTGTATCGACCAGTGCCCCCTGTTGTCTCAAAGCTGCTTGAATCTCCAAACAGGGTACACGAGAGTTCACTAGCTCTTCATTCTCAATGGGGTTAGCAGGCTTTCTACCGAAAAATCATATTAAGGTCTTAAGCAATTCGGCCCCAGACACGACGCTCCTTGCGACTCCGTAATCGCAGACACGCCGGTAGACAGTCAAGGTTTAGGGTGATTCTTTAAAGGTCTCCTCAAGAGTGATGCAGGAAATCACAGGAGGCGACAGAACAAAGCACCCAGAACAGAGGCGTACACTGTGAACTTTATACGGTTCAACAAGGTGATGAAGAGAAATGTAAATATCAATGGTAAGGCTGGTGGTTGCGAAGGATGGATTCCATGATGGGAGTGAGTGATGCAGTGATTCTGTATCTGTATCTATATAGCCGATATAACCGCCGTTCGGCGTAACACACCAGCTTCGCAGGCACGAGGCGCGGCAGCAGCTGGTTATATTACACCGAACGACCCATCACACCTAACTTTTGCACATTCTGAACATAATCTTCGTCTTGTTTAGACAGTTTAGTGCAATTTGAAGACTTTAGCCCTGATAGCAGAAGTTGATGATGTAGAGCTGCAATCAAAACTCCATGCGAGCAGATTCCTTCACATAGTCAAGTAAACTATTCATATGTATGGCGAACAGCCACTCCAGTTCTATCCTGTCACTTTCTACATCGTGTAATCAAAAACCACAGAGTGGCTGCTACTTTACCAGTAACCATGATAACGCCAGGTCTAACTCTTTGACTGAACTTGTTTCGCACAGAAGAAGAAGGGGAGGACATGTATTTAGTAAGCAGAGTGCTGTGATGGATGCGATGAGACAGTTTTGAACTTTCACAGGCAAAAGAGAAAGAAACGGGAAGTACCATTTCAGCACCAAGGACAGCCACCAAAAGGCCCAAAATCGATCTTCATCTTTGTGGAAAAGACTAAACTTTACGTAACCAACACCAAGTTAGATTGATCCATTCCGTGAACAAGGCTGACGGAGTCGGCTGAAAATTTGGGGTAAGTCCCAATCTAACTTGGTGTTGGTTACGTAAAGTTTAGTCTTTTCCACAATGTCATTTACCAACACAGATGAACTTTCATGCTACGATCTTCATCTTCGCGTTTACAACATCTACCTACATACCAAAATTCGTCGCGATCCGTCCAAAGGTTCTTACGTTCGTGTGCCGTATACGCCCGCATTTACACACACTCAGACAAACCGGCCCAAAACTATCTTCATTCTTCATTCAGGCTGTTCCAAACTTCCCTCATTATACACTCATATCAGGTCCCCCTGCTGATCCCGGTAGTTGTAACGGTCCTTTGTTAAGACGAGGAAATGACTTTCCTATTAAACCCGTGTCTGCAGCCGGGAAAGCAAAGCCCCGGTAAATTTAATTCCGATCAGTCTGCTTCTGTTCACATCAGGGCGGACAGATTGGATGCTTGATTGACTTTTTTGTGTTCGTCTCTGCAGTGATTCTTTGCTATTGTTGGTACGTTGCCAGAAAACTAAGTAATTATACAGATACACGCATCGCTGGTGGCTGTCCAAATTCCCAGCGGGTACTAACTACGCTTTTATAGATATCAAAGTGCCAACATTTGCAAAGCTTTTCAAGTGGCTGTATTTCTTGGAAATCCCGGAGAATGTCTCGAGGGATAAGACTCTTTGAGCTGCCAAAGGCATGCAGCCAGAATATTTGAGGGTTCTATACCCATTACATCTTTCACATGCTTTGGGACGTTATCATGGCCTTTTGGCGTCCGTGTGTTTCAATCTGAAAGGAACGGCCAAGACACTTCATTGATCGTAATTCAATGATCCAATATTGCTCGCAAGAGACTATTTTACTGGTACGTGTTATTGAATGCCTGTTCTGAAGGTTACCTTTAAGCGAAGAGAAACTCCATTCCAGTGGATGAACGTCTGGTATCATACTGTGGGGAGTTTTAGACAGCATATTGCAATTTTCTTTCTTTCTTTCTTTCTTTCTTTCTTTCTTTCTTTCTTTCTTTCTTTCTTTCTTTCTTTCTTTCTTTCTTCCTTTCTTTCTTTCTTTCTTCCTTCCTTTCTTCTTTCTTTCATTTTTCTTTCATTTTTCTTTCTATCTTTCTTTTCTGCTTGCCTCGGTGTGCGTTCTAATATATGTGAATATTTCAGACTGACAGGATGCAACTAGTAGGAAGTAGTTATATTTGTTGTCTCTGTATGATACTCAGTCTTCTAGCCTTGTTGCAGCAAAGGATTTCAAGATTGAAGGAACATGACTTTTACATTGTACCAGAGGGACTCTTTTAAAACAAAAACATATTAGATACATTTGCAAGGAAGATACTTTGTAGTAACTAAATCTTTAGGATGAAGTAGACATTAAAATTGACGGTAATATCAGATTAAAGGGAGAGTTTTCTACCCACGGACTTTCCTGATGTAATCAGGACTTTGACTAATCCAATTAGAATCGATTGAAGTGAAAGACGATACAGGAAACATCGTTTGAGATCACCAAACTAAGTTCACCTCAGCCGATAACTTTATTTTTACTCCACTGAGTCTCCAGGGGATTATGATAGCTGATTGCGTTCAATGATTTTATGCCAGGTGCTTAGGCATGTAACGATCGTCCAGGTGATCTCCAATATATCATTCCTGAAGAACCGGACACAGGACATAACCCCACCAGGCCTTCCTACGGAGATCGTAGTATTTGGTCCAAAAATTGGAAAATTGCCCAGGGGAATCAGTCCACGCTAAGGTTCATGTCCCCCTCCACCAGGCATTTCTACGGGGTACAGGGATCGTAGAATTCGGCCACAAAGAAATCGGGAAAAATGGCTAGAGGAGTCAGTCCACGCTAAGGTTAATGTTCCCTCGGCCTCTGCGCGTCCGGCCAAACTTTCCAGAAGCAAAACTTTTCTGGCAAATTATTCTCCCTATAATAGCCAGCCTAGTCAGTCTGGTAGAAACTATACAAGATAGGTGAATCGCGATTCTTGCCGCTAGTGGTACATGTTATAATTGATTCCGAATCAACGGTAACCATATCACAGCTTCATATGTCGTCTGAGATCTGTGGTCATCGATCAATTACTTCAGATGCTGCTAGCAGTAATATCACTACAACCATACAAAGGATACCATGACTGCCACTAAATCAAGAGTATTTTGGGTAGTTAAGTTTAGGGAGCATAATATGCAATCTACATTCGTACAAGACGGAAGTGTACCAAGTACATGTATCTACGTACAGACAAACAACAGTCAATATCATTTTCGATTCTTTTCAAATGTTTCGTACAAATGTAGATGCCAGATGCCTCCAGCTCACAAAGATTTTCTTCTGATTGCGGCAAAAGTTATTCAACCCAGATGCCATGTCTATTTTACGGTGTCTGTCTACAATCAAGAAGCAATCAGACGTATTTCTTACAGTTCAATGCAACTAACGACCTCCGTATCTGCACACAATTACCGAACAAAAGATATGCTCATATTTGGTAATCCAAGATGGCGCCCGGTAAAACCAATTCCAAAACGAACGTGACCTCCGTGACCTCTGCCGATCTATGAAAGGTCTCCGCATATAGACCGGATTTGATAACACATGTCAGGGATTATGACTTCTGATGATATCAATATCTCGGCGAAATAGTGTCATATAAGTTGTCCGCTACAGACAGACATGAACCGTGACCTTTATTAACCTTCATCTCATACAAAGCAACAAAGGATACAAAGTCAAGGCCGATCTTAATGAGTTCATCTGAGGATAGGGTAGAAGGTAGTCGAACATTCACCGTATGCATTAGTAACTAACCCCTTGTTTTATATCAGAAATTACACTCATTAATATTCGATTCAAAGCACCAAAGATAATGATCTGGTGTTATTGCATGTGAAATGTTTACTTAATTCGTTGCTGAGCATACCTACTTCTCTTAATTCTTATACATATCTTTCAGCTCGACGAGTAATCTTTAAAGTCTCTTGTTATGGTTCTATAAAGGTTTGAACGTGATCTAAGATAATTACTAAATGATGTACGTCCCACGCATTAATAGTCTGTGCTGGTCTTTGTTTAGAGAGAATTTGTTATCTCGCATTTTAGGGCGATTTGAATGCTTTTTCTTGCGATTTGAATGCTTTTTCTTGCAGAGGCAATGGACTATCTTCAAAAACCGTTAAAAATTCAATTTATTCATTCATCTCAAACCGGGTGCTCTAGTCCCTACAACTTTTGAAAGATTATTTCCAAGGGGGCCCACCATACATGTAAACAAAACAAACAACGTGTTACATTCAGTCAATTTAAGACATCAGTGTATACAGTAGATCACATGAAAACCAAGGCGTCAAAACAAGATCAGTGCCCCTTTCACTAAGGAACTTTCATCAGATAAAACCTCCTCGTGCAAAATAACAAGAAATACGCCCAAACAGGCCCGATTGCTACATCTGCTTAGAGGTTCTGGTTAACACGATTTCCCATTACTGTACTTGTTAGTCTCCCCACGCTCCTGCCTAAGCCCCGTGCACAGATCAGGAGAGTCATTAGACCTCTGCTGAGCTCCACAAACGCGATTTCCTCCACGCAGTCTCCCTCCTGTCGCTTTCCTGTTTCGAGCTAAGCAGGGGAAACTTTCTTTCTACCCTGGGAGCCAGCCAAGACCGGGTAGCTAGCGAGTCTTGTTCGGGGAGCCAAGGCAGTCAGCCCGCCCGATTTGACATAAGCGCTCCGGGGAGTTTAAGCCTGAAGGAGTTATCGCTACCCATCAGGTGGACCTCATCATAAACTGTCCTAGCTGCCCAAACCTGGCTGGCTCCCAGGGTACTTTCTTTCTGGAGTTGTCAGTAAAGGTGGTATCTCATTGCACTTGTGGCACTGGTGCGGCACTCCGGGATTCAAAAAATAACTCAACGAATTTCAGATATAAAGAACGAATTTTCTTATGAATGTGTATTTTGTTGTTTGCTAAGTCATACTTTTACGTATTACTTTAAAAAAAAGCCTATTTATACAACAGTGCCGCTGTGAACGAATCCCGCAGTCCCGCACCGGTGCCTCAAGTGCAGTGAGATACCACCTTAACTGTAACCTTCGTGCAGACTGGAATTAAGTAACAGTCTCAGATCTTACGCTAATGGTCACAGGACACCGTTTGTTCCATGAGAAATGTAACATTTGAATGGAAAGTTCTTCAGTTGTAAGCTGGCTATTACAGGGCACCGTTTTGCGAATGAGAAATGTAACATTTGGAAGGGGGGAGGGAAATTCTTCCGTGGTAATCTTGCTGTTACATTGTGTAAGAGACAAAGTTTGAATCGAATTGATTAGAATTGTTCCAGGAAGAGCAAATGACGACTGAAGGATATACCAGTAGTCTAGTCCATCAAACGTATGAGAAGGAGGTATGGGAATGCTTGGTTTTATGAATAAATCAGGTAAGGTAAAATGATGCATCTTGCATTCTATTGATTAGGATTTGTGCTTTTTCAATGTATAAGTTGTCAATAACCATTACAAGGATATGTCCATGACACAAAGTTTTGGTACCGTTTCTTTGAAACTCTTACTATCATTTTATGTTTTGTGACTACTAATGTTAGTATTTGACTGACTACTGAAACAGCCTAATAAATTATTCCCCAAGCAAATAACTTTAGTGGCCAGGGTTTGTTTGATGGGAGGCGTAAAAATTCAGGTCATTACTTGCCCACCGGCCGAAACCTCTGCTTGGAGAATACTTAATAGCAACCATTTCCGCACTCCCTTTATAAAAACTGTATTTATTGGAAATGAAGCTACTGTTAACGACGGTATTAAAAATGTAGAACGCCGCAGTTTTTACTTCATAGATTTAAACCGTAAATTTTGCCTTTATGTCGTCCTATATACCTCATGCCGTCCTATCGATTGATACATTCCCCCCAGACGGCGGATTTGCGGTGTACATTAGATTTACTACGTAACAAATCCTGTGGAAACACACACACCGTAACACCAAATCCTCGCAGGACGGCACAGAGAGGCCAGCAAATCCGCCCCGCCGACGTGTTGCGCGCCTTCAATAAACCGGCGATATCAGATGTCGTTACCGCACGCGTAAGGGAGCCCCGCTGATGACTGAAGTAAGCACTTTATTGGGAGACCAAATCATTCGCACACCTGTGACCACTCCCTGAAGTTTGGATGCGTGGCTCTTCGGTGCAATCAGTTCTGCAATCTTAATCTTCACTTGAGAAAGAAACAGATGATAGAAATAGCGTCTTGTGCTCTTGTGGGAGGGTGAATGTACATAAAGAAAGAGCTGAATAAGTGTGTGTGTGTGTGTGTGTGTGTGTGTGTGTGTGTGTGCGTGTGCGTGTGCGTGTGTGCGTGCGTGTGCGCGTGTACGTCTGTGTGTGTGAAGGTGGGTTTACACCTGCGTATATTTTCAAGTGCGCGTGAGTTCCGCATGAAATTTTGTCAATACGCGGCCGAACGCCCAACATTTGGAATTTTTTTGGAATAAATTAAATTGTACGTCGAGCCCATGTGGCGTTTGAATTACGACTTCAGCGTTTTCATTTCGCATGAGATGCGTATGATTGCAACTGAAATGCGCAACAAAATTTTCCGTACTACGAATAGATTCGTATGGGGTACGTATGTTGGGCGTTTTCCGGACGCACACAACGTCTACCGACCGCATGCCTGACGCACCTGGTGCTAACTGCATTCCAAACGCATTTCAGGTGTGTCAGAGGAACAGTTTGTGTTACATATACTTTTGTTTGCGAGCATTGCCAATAGAGTATTTTTGTTAGAGGAACCCTTTGTATACGTATGCCTTTGTTTACAGGCAGTGCAAGTAGAACATTGACAAGTAAACAGTGAAGAGGTTTTTTTTTTATTCATTTGCGAAGCAGTAAAGCAGTGACACTGTGCTTTTACAAAAATGTGGGCCATCATTTACCTTAAGAAATTATGTGCACTGTTAAGATTGTGTTTGTTTTCACTTTGTCCTTAATGATTTCCCCTATCATATTAGTATTTAAACTACTATAAAAATCACACTCATACACACCACAAAACGTATTCAAGATCTTTATCAAACACGTAAATTAAACAATTATGAAACCTTACGCCCTCTTTCAAAGTTGTAATATGGCTCTATATTGCACCTTTATATCATGTGGTTCTACACACAAAAAAAGTGCCATTATCAGCAAATTAAGTCAAATATCTGTTACACAAAATGGCACGTGTGTCACACAAATTGACCCAGTGCTTGAGCAGGTTCCTCTACATCTTCCCGTCCCTGGAAGCTCTGTTGGGACCAGTGTCCTGCATTCATGGTGTCCTGCAAGTTGTGACCATTTCTCCATGCCCCCGGTACAAATTCGTCAGTCCTGGCCTGGATCTGACATCATAAACCGGAAGATTCCAAAAAATCCCTATCGACCAGAGGGTTTGTCCATTCTGTCCAGAGCTAATAGAAGACGAATATCACTTTATGGTTGTATGTCCCAAATATTCCGATATACGCAATTCTCTATACAGAAGGCTGTCAATTTCTTCTTCTCGGCTTACCAAGCCAGCAGGCATTTAGGTCCAAATGGACCTGAAGTGCAAATTCAAATACATAAGTGACATGTGACATATCCCTGCATGGCAGATATTA